>NW_017671423.1:183266-206853 GCF_001879085.1 Nicotiana attenuata | reverse complement strand
TAACACATACACGTAAGAAGGAATGATCGAATGTTGTAGAAACGAACCAACTTCATCTATTTAGTAGGTTGGATGGCGCCAGAATCGAAGCCAAAGGATGCCAGTGGCACCAAAATCGAAGCGACAAGCCAATTGGTCTCTGCCTCGGGAAGACGCGCAATGATGACGCACGTGAGAGTGACATCATTTCCCGATATGCTGCACTATCCGAAATACCGTAGATTGCGTCGCTCTTTCGTTATTGATCAAACCGTTACGATCTAACCGCTAAATTTCTCCGCGGGTATGGGCGACATCTGCCTATTAAGGACGCACAGGGCCGCGACCTCAACAAGCGGAGGGACTAACTGTATGGGTCCAAATTTGGCAACCACGACCATTACCGAGTAGGATGAGGAATGAGGTTATCATGATGCACCGTCTGATGGTCGTCGTGGTGAAAGGTACGAATGAGGGCGGTCAGTCGATGCATAACGTCCACGATAGTGTAAATTTGGTGGGAAACAGTAAGAATATGCTTTTCGAATATTTCCTATGTTGTACTTTTTAGGATTTTTGGGAGATTGTCCCTTATAAATAAGATGGGTAAGTAAAGAAGAAGGGGGACGGAAAAAAAAAAAGATAAAAGAATACTTTGTAAAAGAATCATCTGAGAATGAATGCAAAAGCAATCTTGTTCATCAGAGAAGATCCTAAGATTCCACAATCATCTCACACTTATTCTCCCTTACACCGCTTGCATCTTGACGGTTCTATTGTGCATTTAAGTCTTCACATTTATGAGCATTTATTCGATTTGAATAGACTTGTTATATCGTTCATCTTGCTGACTCCTTCTATTATTTGATCTAGGTTTTATTGTGCTTGACTAAGATTGACCTCATCATTATTATTAGTTGTTTTAATCGAAAAGGTTTTGACATCTTTTGGTCAAACATTTATAGGCATAGATGATATATGTTTTGTGGTGGACATTGAGTAGATAAAGAGATGGGCATCCACATTGTAACGATGAGATATATTGATCCATCCACTATTTACAACAGTTTCAGTTTATATGATTACGGCAGCACTTTCTTTTCATTTCTGGTAACAAACAATGACATCTTCTAAATTGAGAATAATTTGACTTAGAATATTTATTTTATTCTTAATGTAAGTTCTTATAACCGCATACAAATGTTATAATATGTAAAGATTACATCTTTTAAAAGTCTTATAATCATACAAATATTAGCATATTAAAGATCACAAGTTTTAACAAATCTTTCTTTGTTTATAAACTTTATATTCCGTCAGATAGGTTAATATAAATTAATATTAAGGGAGTATTCATTTCGGTACGCTGTTTAAGGACAAGAAGTCGCCAATTCCTTTAAACTTACTTATGTTTCTAGGAAAGATCTACTGTCAAATCCTACTTATAGAATCATATTTTGCCATGTACTGTGCACATCTATCCAAAATAAGAGATGTCCTTTTGCAAGTATCATAGATGAAAAAAAGCAAAGGAGAAGGGAAATCCAAGAACAACCAAGAAATGTCATCAACTCATGTTTGTCTCTCGGTAATTATCTCTCTTTGTTACTGCTATTTCCTATCTGCCAAAATTCCAAAAGGTATTCCAAGGCTCATTTCTCTTCTACCCATTTTTTACCTCTTCACCATTCTCCCACTTTACTTTTCATCTGCATTTCTTATAGCACTCACCACTTTCTTCATTACTTGGCTTGCCAATTTCAAGCTTCTCCTCTTTGCCTTTAATCAAGGCCCTCTTTTTCTGTCCACAACAAATGTATCTCTTCCTATTTTCATTTCCATGGCTGCCCTTCCCCTCAGATCCAAACAACATAGTCTTAAATCCAATGAGCCAAACCCCACCAAGAAAATCCCTTTAAATTTAGCTGCAGAATTTGTCCTCGTTGCAATATTCTTGGAGTTGACTTTTCACCACAAAAGTCAAATCCATCCAAAATTGATCTTGATTTGCTATTGTTTTATGATGTTTCTTATGATTGATATTCTTATTGCATTATCTAGCTCTATTGCTAGAATCTTGGTTGGGCTAGAGGTAGAGCCACCTTCAAATGAACCTTATTTGTCAACTTCCCTTCAAGATTTTTGGGGGAAAAGATGGAACCTCACGGTAACAAATACGCTGCGTCTCACCATATACAACCCCGTGAGGTCAGCATTGTCGGAGGTGGTCGGTAAAAAATGGGCCCTACGGTTTGCCGTGCTGGCAACTTTTATCGTGTCCGGTTTAATGCATGAGCTGATATTTTATTACGTTAATGGCGTGAGTCCGTCGTGGGAAATGACGTGGTTCTTTGTGCTTCATGGGCTGTGTGTAATGGTGGAAATTGGAGTAAAGAGAGCTGTGAAGGACACGTGGCGGTTGCCTTGGTTCGTTTCTGGGCCGTTAACGGTTGGGTTTGTGGTGGCCACTGCTTTTGGGCTTTTCTTCCCACCAATAATTAGGAATGGTGCAGATGAAAGGGTACTTGAAGAAATTGGGTCTTGCTATGATTTACTCAAAGACAAAATGCTTCAATTGCTGAATTTTTTGGGTCATTTTAGATAAATTGATTTCTTTTTTTTTTTGCAATGAAAAATTTATTATGCATCTATTTTAGCTTCTAGTCCTTCTGCGAACAAACTTTATAGTTTAATGAATTTTCTTTTGTTACATCATTTGAATATATATCTTTTATGAGAAAACCTCTTCTAGTTTGTTTTAGTGTTGCTTCAATATCATATGGCTCAAGCCAAAATACAATGCCACAAAAGTGGCTATTTGGAAAATAAACTGAAAGAAAAACCTCTATTGGGTCTGTCCGTTGCAGCCCAAGTCCAGTAATTCTAGATTGGGCTTCTAATTAGGCCCATTTATAGACTGGAGCCACATAGTTGAAATAGCGTGTGTTGGCCAGTTTTTTGGACTAGTAATTAAAAATAGCCAGTATTTGTAAAGTAATTGAAAAATAAAGGGAATCTTACGATGCCTCAAGTTATAACTTACCAACATCCAGCAATTAATCATAGATTTACCAAAACTAGCTAAATACATACAAATATTGAAAACCCAAAAAAAATAAGGATTCTTTCTCTCAAAGAATCACACGCAAACATCTCCTTCCATGTTTTTAAGCATGATCAAAAATATTAGATGCGCGACGGAAAGGAAATTTCATGGATGAGGTAGCAAATAAGGTGATGAAATTCCAAAAAAATATATATACAAAATTCCAAAAATCTAAGCAAAAGGGGACCCTCTTCAATGGGTATGGTTGAAATTCATTGAAAATATATAGATGAGTCAATATACAAAATTTTAGGAAGATTAGAGGTGATTTAGACTGATTTGGTATTAAGATTCGTAGTTAAAATCGAATTCAAAAAATTCTTCTGCGACACATGTATCAAACATGTATCACGCATGTATCCCACACACATGTATACATGGATATACATGTGATACACATTTGATAGATATGTGATACACAAATAATACACAGTTTGATACACATATCATTTTTTTCCATGTTCATCTTCTATTTCGAATTTTCAATTCAAACTACCTCAAAACTCCACTAAATCATCCCAAAATTGAGATTTAAACTTTTTAAGATGTATTCAATCTATTCCAACAATACCCACTCAAAAAAAGTATTTTTTTTTTTTTTGCTACAAATAGCTAATTGGCTAATATTGATAATATTTTATAAATTGACTAATATTGTATTGATTTACTTATGGGCTGACATAACTAGTAGTAATTTCTCAAAAATAAATTATTTAATGCGGAGATAAAATCCGAACAAAAATATCCTTTGTTGAAACACAAAAAAAAAACAGCATTATATGCTAGATTGTGGAGTTGCTGCGTATAAAACTCTAAAATATTATATTGGAATTCCAGCATGTTATTGTGGAATTTTATATGTTAAAAATTCAAACTTTAGCATATTATGTTGCATTTTCCGAATTTTAACTAAGGATATATTTGTCTAGATTATTATTTTGGCATGAATAGGTAGCTAAATTTTAATAAAATTTTAAACTATGATTAATTTTCAATTAACAGTTATAAATCAAGCTAATTTTTTATATTTTCCTCGTACGGGTGTGGTAATCCACGCTATATATGGATCTTGTTCAATCTTAATAATAATATTATTTTCTTTTTCATATGGAATTCGGATATTCCCCTTGCTAAAAGAGTCTTGCAGCCAGCAGCTCACTCCTATCCCTTCTTTTTCAACCTACCATCTCTTGTCTATTTTTAGTTTTCTTTTGTTGTTTGTTTTCAAGCCTTGTTCTTTTTTCTATCTATCCATCATTGTAAGGTTACTCCAATTGATTTGAAAAAAATAAATAATGTTTAACGTAAAAAAAATAAATATGATCCAATAAAACGAGAAAATGTAACCTAAGTAAATTTGAATATGAAAGCAATTTCACCCATTTATCTATTCGAACACTCTTGTAATTTCTATTTATTGTAACTCTTTTCATTTTGGAACGTTCCGAACGATATTAACATTTTTATAATTCTTTAATATGATAGTATTGCTAGTACAATATATAAATTAATTTAAATAATAAAATTCAATCAAAATCACGGGATTATAATACCTAAACCAATGCCTAAAATACAGAAAATTTGCCGAAATAACTTCGAGTTTTGCTAAAGAAGAAAATGCTATGTAATAGAAAGGAAGAATGAGACCCACACCACTATGTACAAATGGATTCTAGGAAGAAGATTCTGCACCAGACTCATATACATAAAAGGAAAAAGAAAAAGAAAAAGAAATATAACTGTCATTCAAGGGTGTTGAAGAGCTTTGTTTTATAGATAAGAGCACAACATATGATGATATTATTGTCGACGGTAATTTAATATTTAAGTGAAAAGTGTTGAGAAGTTAGCTCATTACTAAAATAATTGCAAAAAAGCTTTCATAAAGCATTTGACCAAATTAATAAAGAGAAGAATAAAAACTATTATATTTGAGTTGACATATTTCAGCATAGATAAAAATAGTAACATATGTACTTGATAAAATAGTCCTGCAAGCTACCCACACCTAGGGTGTACAGAGGAAATCGACAAATCGCACCAATTCGATAAACCGAGTCAAATCGAGAAAAAAACTTCGACTATGGTTTGGTTTGATTTGGTTTGGTGTTGGAAAAAAAAAACCCGACCATAATTGGTTTGGTTTGGTTTTTAACTAAAGAAAGTCAAACCGAAACCAAACCAACCCGACATCACATATAGAAATTTTAGATATATTTAATATATAAATATACTTATTGTGATGTACTTATAAATATTTTTTAAACTTTTTCATAATTTTATCTTTTACGGTATTATTTCAAGGTTGGACTTAGAACTTTTGAATGTTCCAATAAGTTTCATAGTCATTAATATTAGTAACTCAAATGCTAACAAAAGCCCAAACCAAAATCAAATCAATACTAATGCTAACAAAAGACATTCAATTCAATACTTGGAATGACAATGTATTGAATATTTATTTTTAAATTTGCAATGATTTAAATAAAAATGCATAACCTATTTTTATTTTTTCTTTAGCGTTTAGTCATGTAATTAATACTCCCCTATTAGTCTACTTATTTTAGCATGATTTAGTACTTTTAGATTATGTTTATTTTTATTATGGTTTTTTAATTAGCAATATTTATATTACGTGATTTTATTGTCTTTATTGTTGAATATTTTAGGATATTTCCATGACACATATTTTGTATTATTTTATTGAAAAATACCTTATATAGTTATTGTAGCACCCCGAAAAATTTCGAAGTACTTAAGCGTTATTAAGAAAGTTGATGTGTGCTAATTATATTATTTTGTGTGCAGACGAGGACTATTAATATGATGAATATCAATTGGATATGATAATAAGTGTACGAGGTATATTATAAGTGATGTGGGGTCTAAGGATAGCTTTAAGTCCAAGCCAAGTGGAAATTACATAATAGACTAAAGTTCCAAATAAGTACGCACATGACCTAACTTTGGACAAGCATATCTACATATTTATAAGGAGTTATGTGATGGACAACCTAACAAATGAAAGATCTTCGAGTCTAGTTTCTAACACTTTAAATAGTTTGTCATTTGGACATTCCTACAAGAAGTTATGACGAAGCATCCGGAGCCGCATCCGAAAGAAAGACTGGCAGTGAAGTGTTGCCATAGCATCCAGGTCCGCATCCGAGCTTTGAAGAGGAGTGAACTGGCGATGCGAAGCATCCGAGGCTGCGTCCGAAACCCAAAAATCTGGGTCTATAAATACAAGGTCGGGGGATGAGAGTATTTTGAGTATTTGGGGGTTAGTGTTCTTGAGGTGAAGGGGCAATTTTGAGCTCAAATCAAGTCCAATCAACTAAGGTAAGTTATTAATGATATTTTGGGTTGATTCTTACTCAATATACATGATTCTAACATCATTCTTACATCCATATACTAGATTTCATTATCAAATCCTCAAGAACACAAAAATCACCAAAGTTGTGATTTTTCAAGATTGATCTACTAGAGGTAATTCCAGTGCTTCAAACTCGTTTATTATGAGTAGTTAGAAGTATTTGAAGTATTTGTTACAAGTTTTAATGGTTGAGAGATTGGATTATAAAACTCTAGTTCATGGCATAAATAGTACTTTTGAGAAAATAAGAGAGAAGATGAATGGTAATCTTAGCGATGAAAATTATGAATACAACGAACCCATGGAATTATTTGTTAACAAAAGATGGAAGTGATAAACTAAGTAATCATCCTAATTGTATATTGTGTAGGTTTTGATTATGGAAGAGGACGAATAGTAACTTGGTGGCAATGGACAATTGATATAGTATCATTAATGACTTCGAATGGGTATTAAAATATAAGGATGAAGTTGAATGGTCTAGCTTGTAAATCTATTTGGCGATTTGAGTTGTTGGAGGCTTGTAGCCAATTTACGAGCCATATATGGATATTGATCAATATCTTAGGTTATATTTTGATCTAATTAGGATATATAATTGTAGATATCGGCTTGTCGGTGATGTTTGAGCATTTTAATCAGCATTGGAATGATGGAAGAGGATTGAGAGCTTGTGAATATCAATAAAGCGAAAGCGAGGTAAGTTGATTAAAACTTGCTCTTCTTGAGGGACTTTCTCTAAAAGCATGTTTCAAGTTAATACTTAAGTTCTTTGCAAATGTGCTTTCGTGCTTGTGGGGACAAACAAGTACGGATGTCTCCATGTACTAAAATATTATGTTGCACATGTAGTGTCATGCCATTTTGTAAAATTTTATTTTAAATCTTATTTGCAAAATGACACTTAAAGTAAATGTTATAAGTTTTTATCAAAACTTACGTATTGACAAGAGTATACATATATGAGTGCTAAAGATATGTTTTCATGAAAAGTATTTCTTTTGAAAATTGATGTGCAGAATAGCTCTTGTGGTATCTTTTAAAGATTGATGTTAAGTTGCTAAAGGCTTTAGCATGTAAAATGTTGTTTATTTAATTTTTGTTCAAATGATTTAGATTTTCTATAAATGCTATGATTTGATAAAAATAGATCCTTTGAAGCTACTATGCTATGAAGCTATTTTTGAAGTATCAAATATTTTGGGAGTTACTTGTGTTCACCGAGATTGACTTCGAATATATTGTGTTCGTTGTCATGAAACTACATGTGCCGGTGTAGGCGTTGATGGCCACTTTGTGGTATAGACTATGACAGAGTGCTCTCCCTCGAGAGAGTGCTATTTTGTGCTATTATTAGCATGGCAGAGTCGATTCGTACGACACTACGATGAAACAACCTGAGCAAGTAGGGTATATGATACTTGTCGCTAGGTACATAACCTAGTTGACCTTCTTATGTCGGTGATGGTATAGTACTTCCAGTGAAAGGCAAGGATGATTTTCTTATGTTTAGGCCTAAGGAGCCGAAAGTGATTTCAATGACTTAAAGCAAATGAAATGATTTTGTATGATTTTATCCAAAATCTTGGATTTGTGTAAATATTTTAAAAGTATATATTGTGGGTTATATTTCACTTGGCTTTTGACAAGGGTCATGAATTGATAGAATTTCTTATCGTTTTATTTCAAATTGGTGCATTATTTTTATAAATTTTGTCCCAAGAACTTAAGTTAGAGAGAGTCTATGACACTTAATGAGTACCACTGTGGTGTACTCAGCCCTTACGGGCCCCTTTCCAGGGCCCTGCTTACTTTACATATTTCAGGATGAGTATGATACGTGGCATGCGGTCAGGACTAGGGACTCTCTTCCTGAAGTATATGGTGAGGTACCACTCCTATTTCGTGGTAGATATCATGTTGTTTTTCTTAATTTATGCTAGTCGGGTATTGGCCCAAGTGCTTAATTCTATTCTTTGCTATAGAAGCTCCATACATAGTTGTGAAAGGTTGTAGTAATAGGGTTGTACACGACATACATAAAAATATAATTATTTTACTTAGTCTCATTGTTATTATCATGAAAGGTGTTATGTGTGATTTTGAATTAGAAAATATTTTATCATTTAACTTGAAAATGTATATGATTTTCAAGGAGTTTCCGCAGTTAAATTGGTTTTCATGCATATGATTTGGGTGCATCATATTGTTTGGTACACTCGGGTCGGGTAGTGTGCTGGGTGCCGGTCACGTAGATTTGGGTCGTGAAAGTTGTATCTTACTAGGATTAAAGAAATATTTGGAGCACAAGTTATATGTTTTGTGCTACGAAGATTTTACCGGAAAAAAATCCGTAAAAACCGAAAACTCAAGAAAAACCGAGATTGAATACCCCGAGTTTTATTGGTTTGGTTTGATTTTTAGATTTAATAATCCGACACAATTGGTTTGGTTTAATAATTGCAAAACCCGAATCAACCCGACCTATGTACATCCCTAGCCACACCACCTTTATTAAAGATAATATCAACAAAGCAGTAAAATCTTACAAGTAAGATATAGGAAGGTAGTGTGTAGTTCTTTTAGCAAAGTTAATTCTGATAGACTCTTGGCTCAAGAAAATAAAAAAAATTAGTAAAAATACGCAATCTCAAATAAAAAGGGGCAAAAAAGATAATAACAACAAAAGGAGAAAATTTTTAAAAGAAGAGATAAAGTGTACCATAGAGAGAGGAAAGTGAGAGGAGTAAAACAAAATATTTATTTGTTCTAAAACCCTAAAAACAACAATACCCCAACCTCTCTTGAATTTGTTTTGTTTGCCAGATATTTTTCCTCTCATTTTGGTGTAAACCAAACAAACAGAGAGAGCAGAAACAGCAATGGCCACCATGTTAGGACTCTCAAACCCAGCAGAGATAGCAGCTTCTTCTCCTTCCTTTGCTTTTTACCACTCTTCCTTTATTCCTAAACAATGCTGCTTCACCAAAGCTCGCCGAAAAAGCTTATGTAAACCTCAACGTTTCAGCATTTCGAGTTCGTTTACTCCTTTTGATTCTGCTAAGATTAAGGTTATCGGCGTCGGTGGCGGTGGTAACAATGCCGTTAACCGTATGATTGGCAGTGGCTTACAGGTTCTTTTATCCCTTTTTCTTTTTTATCTTTTTGTCCCTTTTTGTGTTTTTCAAAATTGTTTCTTTTTTGTGTCTTCTGTGCTACCTGTATATATAAATTTTGAGTCTTGCACTCCCCCTTTTTATGTAATTTCAAATTTTGTTCCTTTCTCATGTCCAGTATATGAAAAAAGGGTCTTGGAATGCTTTTTTTTTTTGTTATTATTTGCTCATCTTGTATGTACCTAATTTAAGCAACTCTTTTCAAATTAGCTAGCAATTAGACCCCCCAGAAGTATTTTTGAGGACAGAAATGAAAATAAAAAGAAAATTTGGACTATGTTTCACCAAAATGCATTGTTGTATGGACTGAGTAACCAATGTAGTAGCGAGCATTTACTTCCTTATCATTTTGATCTTATTTTAACTGTTATACTACAAGTTATGAATGTTGTTAATTCTAATTCTGAAGTTCTAGTTAGTTTTTATTTTTTATTTTTTATGGAGTACTTTATATGAAGACGAATTTTAAGTTATCAACCTTCAAAATACGATTGGTTACCTGCTCCAGAATACAACAAATTGCATTTCCTGCTTCAGAATATCAAAACCATTTGTTCCATAATACAAATGGCCTTATCTTGTTTTTGTAACACAACTTGCTACTACTATTCTATGTATTTATGCATCAAATTGAGTATCTCAATTTATAATGAAGAAATGATAATAGCTGCAGACAAGAGCCTGGTATTTAAGTGGAGAAGTCGAGGGGAGGGCCCATTATCCAGTGAGGTTTGAGCCATACGCAGCCGTTGGTCCTCGAATTTTCTCGGTTATATAAAAAATAAAGAAGTGATAACAGCTCTATGTTCTATAACGCCAAAAACAAGACTTGGGATCATGTTCTATGCTTTGTTCCTGTGGATACTTTAGAAGACAGGAACTCAATATCAATCCTCTTTGTTTGTTTGACTTAAGATTTCCTTTTCTCTCTTAGCAACCAAGTAGTTACACTTGGATTCTCTGTAACCCTCAAGTGAAAAAATTTGGACATTTTATTGACTCCCTTATTTTCTTGGCGTTGCTATTGAATTCACAAGGGTGTATATGTATTATCATTGGCTTGGTTAACAAATCCGTGCCATGAAGAAAAGCTAGAAATCGTTTTACTTATTTGTTTATGATGATTCTTCAGTTTGCTTTCTTTTAATGAATATTAGTTGAGACTCTCATGTGATGATTCAATCCCTTCATTTCACATGACGAATCTCATTGTTGCATCTCCAAAAATAGGGTGTTGACTTCTATGCTATAAACACTGATGCTCAAGCACTACTTCAGTCTGCTGCTGAGAACCCACTTCAAATTGGAGAACTTCTGACTCGCGGGCTTGGTTAGCACTCTTCTGTCTCTCTATAAAAATATTATTCTTTCAGACTCTCTATTCTAGCAGCTTTTCATTAATCAAACATTGTACTAGTTTTTTATATCAATATCAACCATGTTAAAATAACTTCGGCAGAAGCTAGCATCAAGAAAGTTATACTCTATCCTGACTTTGTAAAGTGACATAGTATTACTTTGCCTATATGGCATCACGTGTTGTCACGGGTTGCTCTAGATGTGGATGCTTCTTGTTTTGCTATTGATTTTGAGGCTTGTGTTTAACAGTCTAACTTTTTAAACACTTCTATGCTTCTTGATAAGCTAGGTAACTCTTTCTTTATTTGATGTAATGATTTGTTACGTAAGTTGCTTCTTGAAATGCAGGTACTGGTGGCAATCCTCTTTTAGGGGAACAGGCAGCGGAGGAGTCAAAGGAAGCCATTGCAAATTCTCTAAAAGGTTCAGATATGGTGTTCATAACAGCAGGAATGGGTGGAGGTACAGGATCTGGTGCTGCTCCTGTTGTGGCTCAAATAGCAAAAGAAGCAGGCTATTTGACTGTTGGTGTTGTCACATACCCATTCAGCTTTGAAGGACGTAAAAGATCCGTGCAGGCAGGTGCCATTTTCAGCTCCTTGGAGAATAGAATTTTGCTTCTTTTTCCTAGACTTTTTGGGGATGTTTCATTTCACAACAACTAGAAAATGTTAAAGCATGTTAGGAGGTCCCAGCATAAAAAGGGAGGAATGTTTATTTCACAATGAAGAAATTGCTAGAAAAAGAATAAGCAATTGGAAAGGCTACTTTTTCTGGTTCTGGTTTAACTGCTCTAAAAACGGGACATTTCCACTTAGAGGTGCAAATCGTTTATGAAGATGCATTTTCAATTTCCATTGATTAGTGAAACATGCTTGATGTGAAAGGGAGTGAGGTAAGGATGAAGAAAGGAAATGAACATAGCATTGAGTTGTACAGCAAGTTTAGGGATGAAATATTGAGATGCGTAAGGAAACTCATATTGTGTAAAGCTTCAAACATAAGCTAATATTGATGAACTCTAGACATCTAGAGGGAACATAATAAAGCTTCAAACTTATGTTAAATAGCTGTCATGCTTAGGTGGTATGGGAATATTTCCTTCGCTATTAAATGACTCCCAAAATATGGTCCTTCGAATACGCCTCTGCCTCACAGCCTCAGGATGATTAGTCTTCAGTATCTCACCCGTAGAAGGATGACCATAGGAACTTTCTCTAGATTGGGTAAAATTTGTAGAGAATCATATTATGTTGTAGATTCTCTTCCTTTCTACCAACATACCAATATCTAAACAAATTATAAGACTCTTGGCAAACACCATAGCTAATGTAATTGGACCAACAAAACTAAACCTTTTCTCTATGCCTCATTTTAATCCCATTATGCGCTTAACCTGGGTATTATAATAACTGGAAGCGCTGACAAACATTTGGCGCTTGATGGATCTAAAGGAAATGGATTGCTCTCTAAGGCAAAAGTGTTCATATGCCTGAACCTGAACATAATTCTGACTTTTCTAACTGGCTTATTTTCTTTTCTGCGCCAATGTCCTATGTTCCTTATCATTAAAAATATTGTTTCCATGGTATGTTTTATGCTCCTATCATCCATATCCTTTCATGTAACTTATTTAACTTATTGACCGACAGGCTCTGGAAGCAATCGAAAAACTTCAGAAAAATGTCGATACCCTTATAGTAATTCCCAATGACCGTCTGCTAGATATTGCTGATGAGCAGACACCACTTCAAGATGCTTTTCTTCTTGCTGATGATGTATTACGTCAAGGTGTCCAGGGAATTTCCGATATAATTACTGTGAGTTCCTTTGTCGAAATCCAGTATCTCTCTCTTTCAATGATATACTGAAATTCTTTGTTGTGTTATACAAATGTATAATGTCATCGTACTGGTTTTAGTTACTTTACTAAATTCTCAAAAACACACTTGCGAACACACGTTGGCATAAAAAAGAGGCCTACTTGTTTTTTAATCAATATAGCATTTTCTGCGACTGAACGTTAAATGCAAAAAGGTTCAAGAGTAATGAACTGTGGCATGCCATCCAGTTGCTTCACTGTCTTAACGAATCTTCTATGATGGACTTTTTCTGTATTAAATATAATATTGCAGAGGTTATGTTCGTTTAATATCTCATGAAAGGCTTCAGAAAAGAACTTTCCCGACTAAAACAGGACTGGTAATTTTCGTATTTGCAACTTAGCATGTTTATAGACGTTATCGCATTATGTGCTATAAATCTGCATAAATTCTGAAGTGGTCCTTCTATTTGCAGATACCTGGGCTTGTAAATGTGGATTTTGCCGATGTAAAGGCAGTGATGAAAGATTCTGGAACTGCTATGCTTGGAGTTGGGGTTTCATCAAGCAAGAACCGTGCTGAAGAAGCAGCCGAACAAGCAACTCTTGCCCCTCTAATTGGATCGTCTATTCAGTCTGCAACTGGGGTAGTATACAACATTACAGGAGGAAAAGACATAACTTTGCAGGAAGTGAATAGGGTGTCTCAGGTGATGATGAGTGTTGTTTTCTTTCTTTCTTTCTTCCCCAGAAATATTAAAGAAACCTTCAGCTCTGTTTGGAAAATGAGAATGATATATGTAATGCTGAAATGCTGGCAATATTTCTCACAGGTTGTTACCAGTCTGGCTGACCCCTCCGCTAACATCATATTTGGTGCTGTTGTGGATGAACGCTACAATGGTGAAATACATGTGACCATAATTGCAACTGGTTTCACCCAGTCTTTTCAGAAGACTCTTCTCTCTGACCCGCGAGGTGCAAAGCTTGCTGATAAGGGCCAAGTAATCCAAGAAAGCATGGCATCACCTGTTACCCTGAGGTCATCAACCTCACCTTCGACAACATCGCGAACACCTACTCGGAGGCTGTTCTTTTAGCTCCTTTATATAGTTTGTTACGGCTTCATTTCTCTCTTTTCTTACTTTTTTTTTAAAAATTTCTTTGTATTTATATGTTTTACTGATTGGTGTTTGCTTTTGGCTGTTGACCTAGTGATGATTCTTATCAAAAGCATCACATTTTCACACTCTGCTGTGCTCTCTTGTGATCTGCCTGTACAGCACGTTTTTGCCTGTAAAAATTCGTTGCCTGTTGATTTCCTCTCTAATGAACATGAGACGTAAATTAGTCACTTTGGTTGGAAAAGTTTGCTCTTACATGCTTAGTATCTCTTAATTATGCATAGACCTTACTTAATGATTATTCGCTGTACAGTTTGGCAAAAATACCTTGCTGGAATTTATATCAAATTGTTGGTATGAGATCGTCTAAATATCTAAAAACATTTATTATACCGTATACCAGGCATGGTACAACTCAACAAGTATTACAGATCTTACTTGTATTTCCCTCGGTATAACTTGATCAAGTAACAACCTAATCCCGTTCTCAAACCAAACAAACCCCAAGGTATTGACCATTTCAGGGAACATTCTAGAACATCCGAGTTTTTTTTTTTTGCACGCCAAATTCAACAATCCAAATAGTTTTTGCAATCTGAGCTATACAGGCTACATACAGCACAGAGAGAATGATAACGGCAACTCAACTTAAACGCTTCTCCCAAGGGGTTGGCAAAATATCAAACTAATTAGCACACTTCTTTGGATAGAGACGCATGATGTAAAGCATTATACTTGCACTGTTGCACATTTCATATTTCTGTATCCCGGCCAAAGCTATTGATCTTGATCCTCTTCTACGGGAATCATATTTAAGATATGGGATCAAAAGAGAAGATGCAGTATATAGTAAAACAATATAAGTTTATTACTTATAAACGGGAACAATCACAGTTGCCATTCATTTATGCAACCTGCCTTCCTATTACAGCCACTACAAGATCACAAAAAGAATGACAACTCAGGTGAAGGTGCAAAGAATAACATACTGTCACCAAAATATTCAAATAGAGGTGGCAACAAATTTGCTGCATCCATATCCTTCTTTGAGGCCTGACCAAAAGCAGCTGGTGCTTTTTGGATTTTCCCACCAGCAATCTCTCTTCTGCTAGATCTCATCCCATTGTTCGCATTCTCATTTTGCAAGCCTTGTGGCCCTGATGATAAACTCGCATCTGTAACACCCAGGGTTGTGGCATTTCCACCAATAGCTCCTTGTATGCCTACTGGCAAAGAACTTGATAACATTGGACTTGCCGGACCATCTATGTTTAATTTCTTGGGTGGGGGCTGTGAGATCATGTCGTCCATGCTCGCTTTGCGTTTATCTAGACAATTATAAAGAGGCATTCAAAAAGTGCATTATAACCAAGGATGACAAAAATAACGTTTAGCGTTGCTTAGCAATTGGAGCCAGAAGACATCCATGGAAGAGGACTTCCAAGATAGCACGGCAGAACCAACAATGCAAAAGCTTATAGGGAGATATACAGACTTGCACAAAATTATATTTCTGCACAGTAAATGCTTTAAGATATATAAGGGGTTACTGAGTTACTAATTAGTACGGAGTATCTATATACTACGTGAAAACACTAAATCATTCAAATGTGTTTCAGACAGGAAAATGCTTGCGCTCTGAAATTTAGCATAAAATTTCCACGTTATCCCACAAAACGATGGCAATCTGATACAGAAAAAAAATATAAATCCACAGATCTGTTTGACAAAACATATCATTCCCAAGACCATTTTTAAGGACAGTAAAAGCAGAAAGACATGCTTAGTGGACAACTTAATACTACAACTTCAAAAAACCTGAATGATTAAAAGTTGTAGTTATTGACTGTAGTAAACGATGGCTACGTACTTGACAATGTTGTTGCGATTTTACATTTATTCTTCAGGAATATCCAATTCGATGGAGATAGAGATGCAGGAAGCATCTTGAAATGCTCATACATGCATAGACCTGCAGCGGACTGTGAACGAAAACACAGTTGGAAGAGTTTTTATCAGTGAAGCAGAACATTAATCCTAAAAGCCAAAATTCATGTTAGGCAACATAAAACATTACAAAGAATTAAGATGACGAATTGATATGAAAAACTCTTAGAGCATTGCAAACAAGTCACCATCAAGGCTCCATATACACGCCAAGCTTCATGTCTCTTTATTTCATTTTTTTGTTTCTCAAGCTGCATTTCAGGCTCCAGCAATCGCAAATAAGCCTCAAGATTCGGCAGCACAAGTAGGCGAACCTACACAAAATTCATAAACATCATAGATTGCAGCTTAAAATTTATAAATAATAAAAAGATGAAAAGAAAATACAGGGATAACAAGGAGATACCACACCAGATCCAAGAGCTGCTAGCCCTTGAATTGCTCCATAATGCTGGGGCAGTGCCTTAGTTGGATCAAGATAAGCATGCAGCAAAGTCTTCGTAATACGTGGCTGGAGACTGTGATACACATGACCATAGCTGCACAGCTTTAACTTGTGAGCAACACAGTTCCAATTGATAATATGGAGATTAACCAATATCATGGGAGTAAAAGATCACCAATTGCTAAGCACCGTCATTCGAGCAGATTACGAAATGATCTACATGTGTCAACAATTATACAGATATACAACCACCCTCTTCCCCTGGAACCCAATAATAATAGTAGACAGCAGAGGAGATGCATGCCTTTTTAGCCTTTGATGAAACAAAACCAAGAGAATGACTGAATAAAGAGATCCCTACCGCCTGCATATTAAAGCAACCAACTTTGCTGTGAAGTCCCTAAGTTGCCAATGGTTATCAGAGAATTTATTCCCCAACCTTTTTGCAACAAGGCATGTCACTACAGATGGCATCGACTGGTGCAGCTGGAAAGATAAACAAAAAAATCATCAGATGCAACTATGGGAACATCATTCAGACCCAAAGAAAAAGTTGCAGAATTAAGCCCAAACCAATTTTCCAATTATGTGAAAGACACCAATTTAATGAACAAAGTAATTTAAGAACTTATTCAGAATAAAGAAAATCTAATATTGTCCGTGAAAGCGGACTCCATCTCTTTTTTTTATGGACATCTGCTTATTGTTTTATTTGGCATCTCCTTAGAAAAATAAAGGAATAAATATCATTAAAAAAAATTTAAACACAGTCATCAAGGATAACCAGCTTTTTACAGACAGATTATAAATTTTTATCGTGCATTCCTGGAATAAATTAAAGGATAAATAAACTGAAGCAAATGGTACTGATGTATCAACAATAGACCCACATAAGGTTCAATATGTAAATGAGAATTCTGAAGAAGGCTCCAGACCAGCCTCATCAAAGCAAAAAGGAGATCAAAATTATTCAAATTCCGTGCAACCTGACATAAAACAGTAGTATCATTAGATCATTTATCTGTCACTTACAAATATTACATTGCTGAACTTGAATCTTAGACTTACCTCATCAGCAACAAAATAAGTGAAGTAAGGAACTAAAGGATGGAGTCCAGGGTCTGTTGCTAAGCTTGCTAGAGCTTCCTTAAAGAGAGGGGAGTTAGATTTATTCACGGTAAGTTCTGTAATCTTGTCATAATAAAGCTGCAAAACAACCAAAGATGCATAAGGATAGAATCATATAGGATGAGCAAACATGACACAACCATATTAGTATAGTTGTACCTGAAGCTCACGGGATAAGACATGCTTAACAGGTATTTTAAGATCAACAGGAACTCCATCCTCCTTATACTCAGACTTTCGGTTATCAGCGGGCGGAGCAAGTGCTGCCATGATATTAATCTATCAGTCACAAGTATAACATATTTTTTGACAAGTAAGAGTAAGTCTCAACATGTAAAATATCATCTGTAGATAGATATTTTAATTGGTTCTGTTTCATCACTATCCTCTTCCATTTCTTTACAGCCACAGGGAAGACAAAGAAATTCCAAACCAGGACAATTAAGAGAATGAGAATCAATATCATGTTGATAAAACAACGGGTAGCAATCAACATATAATTGGACAAACCATCACCTATGTACGTTGACATGTCTACACAAGCTAATTGCTGCTAAAGTTATTGTAAAAGACGAACCTTCAAGTGGAGGGTTTTCAGGAATAGCAGGCTGTACCCCTTCTATAGCTAACCAGTGAGCAAAAAGAGCAGTATCTAATGGTGCTTTCGGCAAAGGTGCTTCGATCACCTAAAACACAATAAGAGAAACTTACCATAAGCATGACTTAAAGTAATCTAAAGAGTAAAGTTGGTAAGGGACCTGAGATATCCAAAATTTCTTACATCTTTGAATTCTACATCCTTCTCTTCGATATAGAACAAATCCTTATGCCCAGCAGCTCTCCTGAACCGCAAGGGATCTCCTGAAGCAAAACCATATATTGGCTGCTCAAGGCACACCGACATAAAGGGAAACAACATCAATGAGATTGAGAACAGACAGTTTCAAGAACCCAAAAAGGACTAGGCAAGGGCAATGACAAATTACATCCGAACCACGCCAATGAGCAACACTGGATGTACATTAGGGGCCGCGGCCCAGGAATGTACATTAGGGTTTAACATAGGGGTTCGGCATTTGGCCCAAACAGAAACCCACTAAATATATAGAAATATTAAATTCAGAACCAAGTTACTAGCATTTGAGGTTGCTGTCCTACAATCCAGAACCATAAAGTTCAAATCCTGGATCCGCCTTCGGTGATACTCCACATACTTTACACACCTGGATATGCCTCAGCCAATGAGCAATAGAGTCGTAAAGGAGAGAAGAGGTACGTACCTCCACATTTCTTAAAGTGAGTGCAGAATCGACATCATCAGTAGATAAAGTAGTCCTTTTCGAATGGCGCATACATTTAATAGCCTCCTACATTATCGAATTAAAATCATTCAAATTAACATAAAGTGCGCGATAATCACAAAAATAGAGAATCACAGCATTTATATCCTCAAACTTATCAGGAACGGCAAAATTTAGTATATAAATTAATGCGAGCTTCACCTGCATAATTTCACGAATACGGTACTCGACATCGGCGGCGAGAGCAGGCAAGACATCCGGTGATAAATTGCTTATTCCTATGCTCTGTGCTATCACTTCTATTGTCTCTTTCGGCACTATGCTCATTTTTATGCTGTTTCAGTGACAATTTCAGACGTAGGGTCGAGGGGATATGCCGGAGCAAAGAAAGTTGGAAGAAAACACCAACTGGAACAAATAAGGGGAAAACTTACCCGTGTGTTCACAAAAAAATTTAGTTAGTTTATTATTCGCAAATCTAATTTCGATAAAGTGAGTTAGCTTTGAGTTTTATTTATTATTATAATTATTATTATTATTATTAATTATTATTATATTAATGTTATAATATTATTGTTCTTGTTATTATCATTAAGTAATATTATCAATTTCAATTTATTTTGTGTTTTTAATATTTGAAGTTTGTATCATTTTCATAATATTTTTAGACAGTGTAAGCGGTGCTACTAGGGGTGTTCACAAAAACCCGAAAAATCAAACCAAAACAAACTGACCAAAAAAATCGAAACTTTTTAGATTTGGTTTGGTTTTGGTTTTGAATTTTAAAAACCAATCTAATTTGGTTTGGTTTTGATTTTAATCAAAAGATAATCGAAAAAACCCGAACCAAACCGACTATAAAAGTAGCTATTTAAATTTATTATTATACCTATATATATATATATATATATATATATATATATATATATATGTATATTTTTTTAAATAAAGTTTCTAAAATTTTATGGTACATATTAGTCATTTATATTTTTAGTCTAGTTCTTTGTTATTACAACAATCTTATTCTTTGCCTTTACATTCTAGTTTGATTGGTAGTGTTCTTTTGCTAAGTACAAGAATTTATTTCATGTTAAAAATAATTAATTTCTAATTGAGTACGTAAACTATTCATCACTATTTGATTCAGTTAGCATCAATATATCTTGGTAAATGATAGATTTCTCAAAGAACAATTGATTTGATAGTGTTAAAATGTAGTCGCCGGAATATGCATTCGATAGTGTATATCTCATATTTAAGAAAAAACCCGATAAGTAACCGAAAAAATCGAATCGCTAAAAAACCACTTAATTGGTTTGGTTCCAATATTTGAAAAACCAACTTACTTGGTTTGGTTTCTTTTTAGGAAAAAACCGATCCAAACCGAACCATGAACATCCGTAGGTTTTACAGTCAAACCTTTCTATAACAACCTTGTTTGTTCCGAATATCTTTTGGATGTTATAGAGAAATGTTGTTATAGATAACATATATTATAACATAACATAAAAATTGACTCCAGAAAAAGTTTGACTTTTTTAGCAAGGTGTTGTTACATAAATATGTTGTATAGAAAGGTCTGATTGTACATAGTGTCTAAAAGCAATTGAATTACTTTCAACTTGTTTTGCTGCGAGCAGTAGCGCATAAGATTCCACTTTCTAGTTTTTTAGGGGGATAATACATAATTACCCATCGAACCTATATCACTTTACCAGTTGTATCCTCAAACTTTATGTGTCCTATGAATCTTCTATCATTGTTTGAAGTGAAATAAGTTTCCATTTGCGTCTAGTACCAGTTTTGAGAAAATTAGTGGACAACACGTACCAATCACATTTTGCCACAACAATTTCTTTTACTGTTTTTCTTTGTTATTTATTATTTTCATTTTACCTTTTTTCCTTTTCTTTCTTACTTCTTTCTTTTCTTTTTCTTTTTCTTTTTTGTTTTCTTCTTCTCCGACACAATAGTGGCACCACCATAGTCACTGTCACCACCACCCATGTCCACTGGAAATCAATTTAAGCACCGCCAAATTAAAATTTCTATTACAATCGATGGGTCCTTTCCCACCAGTCGATTTTTCTTGTTATCTTTTTGTTTTCTTTTCTCCTTTTTCATTCTCTGCAATTGGTGAAATTTCAGATCTCCAATTAAGTGATTGCTTCAAATTTCAAATCTTTGAACTTGGTCCCCAGTTTATCCGGCGAAGAATTCGTCGGAATTTTTGTTAGCATGGTGAATTTGAAGAATTCGCAGAAAATTCAAGTAATTCAGCACCATCAAACTATTGCACAAATCAAAAATATTAACAAACACCAAAATCATCAACAACAAGAAACTCTATTTAGATTCCAAAAACAACGGCACCCCAACACAAAACCTGAATAAAATACTGAATGCGGCAGAAAGTAATCTTACCGGAAAAAAATTGATCTTTTTTATATTATGTTTGCAGAGAAAAGAGGGGGTAATGAAGAAGGAGAAGGTTGAAGGAAGCCATGGTTTCACGCCAAAAGAGAAAGAAGAACAGAAAAAGAAAGGAAGAGAAAAAAACCAAAAAAAAAAAAATAGAAAAATTAATATTTAATGAAAAAAATGCTGATAAAAATAACTTTTTTACCTCTCACTCTTATTACACTTCTAACTAGCACAGAGAGCTCATAGGACCCTCGCAAAGTATAAGGATGCACCTGGTGGTAATGTGCTACAACCCCAATGGGATAATTATGTATTATCCCTTTTTTAAATATGAATCTTTCTGATGACTTGATCAGACTCGTTCTTTGTGATATGCACAACTATATGCTCGTTTCAACAATTTGCAACCAATATTTCAAAAATTCACTTTCACAATATACCTCTTAAAAATTAAAATCTCCAATTTCTTGCAAAACGATAACTTGATGAGTTATTAGAGTCACACAGATAAACGTATATTCCCTGGTCTTATTTGAAAAAAGATGAAGAAAATTAAGAGTAGATCGAAAATCGAATATGACGCTTACGTTCGGTTAGCTTCCAAAATCACAAAAAAGCATACCGAGGTGCAAGTTTCCAAAGTGAAAAGAACTTTTTCCTTCATCCTTTTTTTTTATAATGTCAAGACAATTGCACACCTAAAGAAACAAATAAACAAAACCAAGGAGAACTCCAGTGTACTAATGCCTATCAGAAAACTACTCAAACCTGGTATTAATAGACTTTATAAGCTGCTCTCGATGTCTTTTCTACATATGAAAGCATATCAAGTAGGAAAACAGAGTTCAAACTTCAAACCTGTCTCAAGTCTCAACACACTAATGTGATCACACAATCACAAAAATATCGATTACACAGGAGAAATAGAAAGAGATGTTCAAGTTGTCACAGACACACTTCTCATACACACTCCAAGGCACTAGTTCTTTTGCATTTACAGATACTTAATCAACATATATATTGCCACAACAAGAACTACAATCCCAAGCGCCGATAGAAGCAGACACATGCAAGAGCAACCACCCTTTGTGCGCTTGTTCAAAATTGCAAGCTTTTTCTGCACTCGCTGTTGAATGATTTTGAAGAATCGGGAAAGATGAACGAATTAAATGACAGTAAAGAATTCTCACCATCACCAAGAATAAAAGAACTGAAGAAAAGGAGACGGGCAAGAACTGTCTTACTAACAGAGCAAGTGCCTGTATTAGAGCACGGTGCTTTTATTTATTTTAGTTTTTACTGGATGAATGAGCAAAGGTGTTGTAATTAGCAGAAAACTAATATATCTCATCCAGAGGCGGATCCAGGATTTCAGGAGAATGGGTGCACCACTATCCGACCACCGTTTAATCTGGTTCTCTAAAATTTAACTTGGAAAACTATCAATAATAACATCATTATTTATAGTTACAAGTACTAAGCTCAATATATTAAAATTAAATAACTAATCAAAAAGAGAGTGGTAATGAAAAATGAGGAAACTTGAAATTGAAAAGATTCAAAATGATTAATTTTCATTTTTTATAGTTTTTGAAACTAAATGATTTAACTAAAAAAGAGAATAAAGAAAACACAGAAAAGAATCCAATAAAAATGAAAATTTAATTCAAGGATATATCAAAGGATGAACCCAAAAACGGAAGAATGCATGGGAAAAAAAAGAAAGATAGGACATGGGTTTTGAACAAAAGAAAAGAACGAAAAAGAGAAATAGAAAAATAGCTAAGAGATAGAAGATAGGAAAGTGGGATTCGAACACTAGACCTAGGAGTCAATGGTGCACAATGCTACCACTACACCAAATGCTCTTTTGAGCATGGGTTCCCACGTGGATAATGAAGTACTTTATCCGAAAAATATCCCTGTGATGCACAGCCTAAGGAGGCGAGCATGGGTGCACGTGCCCCATGTCCCTCCACGTGGATCCGCCTCTGATCTCATCCAATGACCAAATACAATAAACTATATGTGGTCTGGTAAAAAATGCATTCAGATTTCACGTAGATACTCCAAATCTGTTGGTGCAGACACTTTGTTTTAGGTTATTTTTTCTTTTTCCTTCTTTTTTGGCTTTTGGTGGTGGGCAAACTTGCGCGCCTAGTTTCGCCTCTCTGGATCAAACATTTGCTACAAGGTTGTCACTCCAGTTCTTTTAACAGCTAGGCCCACCCCTGACCCCTCTGTGCGTAAATCACTTTGTTTAATAAAGACAGCTAGTTTTCCTTTCTATCAATGTCTCTTCTCCAAAGATTCCTCTTCCTCCTTAACCTCTTTGGTGATTCAACGGATTCAGGATCATGGAATTGACAAAAAAATTAATCTCCCGACAGTTCATCT
>NW_017671423.1:158049-183246 GCF_001879085.1 Nicotiana attenuata | reverse complement strand
CCTACCCCTAACCCCCCCCTACCCCCCCCCCCCCCTAAAAAAAAAAAGAAAAGCCATTAATGACACAAGTGAGACATGCGACCGCATTGATGTCAATTACCTATGTTATCAGGGCATAATTGCTTTCCCTTTCACTTATATCATTAATGTGCTAGCAACTCACCTTTTTTGGAAACATACAACCAATCTCTAGGTACCATCCCAATAACAAAGACGCCCTAGGGGTGTAATGGTTTAACTTCTAAGTATTTTAACCTATCCCATACTGAACTTCAAGACATGATAGTTTTAGACTTTCTTCTCAAATTAAACATGACATGATTAGTCATTCCAAATTGCAGAGCCTCCGAACAATTTATGCGGAAGCTAGAAGATGTCCCCAGACTCTTAAGTGAATATACAGACTCCAATGCTCACGAAAACTAGACCTAAAATCAGGTCCAAGCAAGTGGTCCTACAAGTAACGAGTTCTCACCTGAAGTCTTGAGTCTGTAACATCAACATGTTCGTCCAGGTTATCCTGCATTGGTAAGACAATGAAAGTGCACTGAAATCAGTATCCACTTTAGTAGCAGAAAGGTTGTATTTCTGTAAGAAAATAAATTTTCAATATAAACCGGGAAAATAGAGCTCATACAATAAGTCTTGTTTGCAAGCCAAGTTCTTCATTAACTGCCAGTGCTATATGTTTGGTGCTCATCACTGTCTCCTCCAAACTCTCAAGGCCCTCATCTTGCTCTGATTTGATAGAAAAGCCAACAAATAAGGAAAATAACAGAAAATAAATCCAAGAAATTCGAAACATTTCGAACTAAATACTCCCTAATAAAAAAACTGAATACTCCCTGCATCTCAAATTATGCAACACCATGTGTGTGGAGCTTAAGATGTTATTATGACTTGTGTATAATATAAGTAGTAAAGCATGAAGAAACTACTAAGTAATAATAGTAAAATTAGTTAGACAGTGAAAACGTCCTATCAAAGTTTAAATTTGATTAGCTACATAAATCTAATTTCTTGAAACCTGTGAAAATTGTTT
Source organism: Nicotiana attenuata (assembly GCF_001879085.1). Lineage (NCBI taxonomy): Eukaryota > Viridiplantae > Streptophyta > Magnoliopsida > Solanales > Solanaceae > Nicotiana > Nicotiana attenuata. The sequence goes on along the minus strand of NW_017671423.1, from coordinate 182,204 downwards.
AATTTTTTTTTTCATGTAATATCATCAAAGTTTAAATATGAGCAGCCAAATAAAGGAAAAAAGTATCATACAAATTGAGGATAGAGGAGCAGATAAAAACTTGCCTTTCATAATTTGCCGTTGAAGACCAACAACCCCATAATTGTCAAGGCCTGTTGCTCTGCTCATAGCATCAACCGGCTTTATTTCTGGTCCAAGCAAGCTGTCCCTATTGGCGAGGCTTGACATGTTCAATGTGGAGGCCATTTGGGTTACTTTCGATTTTAAATTTGCAAGCATATCCTTGCGACGATTCATCTCTTTCTCTGTCCTGCATACAGTATAGAATACTCATCAAATACATCCAGGAAGCAACATAATAGTAGTAACAGAAATACGCCAGTTTATTCAAATCTAGAGATGGATAGTGCAGCATGTGCACAAACTTTATAGGGACTTTTGAAAGACACAACTGTCCACACTGTTAAGTCAGATTGCAGAAGAGAGTCTCAACATTCTGAATTACCATATCGACAATTCACATATAACTTGTTGTACATACCAACCTAAACCTTTATTTCAGCAGTACATTTCCATGGAACTCTCAACATTTCAAATTAAATGTGTTCAAGAACTTTATAAGATTTTCAAGGAAAAAAGAAGTAAGAATTTTAACTTTTTACAATTTATCAGTTGGCGCTTAAGGCCAGTGAGGCCAAAACTGCAGTATTAAATCCAAGTTTAATGTACTTCAGTCTGAGTACACAAACAAAAATCCTAGGAAACTTTGGTAGAAAAATATGTGATTCATGGGTCTCAAAAGTTCCGGTAAATGGAAATGAAATTTGAAATATCAGTTCAAAACAAAATAGGATCAGAAACACATTCAACTAAAGAACCATTCACAATCATGGTAGAACTACATAGCGAGACAGATGGCACTCAATAATCAGTAGCAGTTCTAGAAACAGATACCAAATTTACCAGAAAGATGTCAATAGGGTGCAATATAGAAGAAAGAATCCAGCCAATTCTTTTAATTCAGCGGGTTTTTTCCCATCAGCACTCTACTCTTATACAATAGATTTGCACCCACGCAATAGAAGACTCAATTTAACATTGGAATTCTACTTTTGTACATAACCATCACAGCCACCCAATGAAAGACTCAAATTAAGAACACTCACAAAGGCTGCTTTCCAGGAAGCTTTGACAGGATAGACTGTAAGTTATCAAGTCTAGTTCCTAATATTGTGATCTTCCTCCTTATAGCGGATGAATGACGTTGCGCTTCTGGGCCTGAAGCAGGCAATGAATTCCTTTCAGATATCATGTTAGTGATATCATCCGCGAGTTTCAGTGCTTCGTTATACTCCCGGATCCATGAGTCTCCAGAAGAAGCCATTACCTGAATAGACATCAGAAAGAAATACATAAATCCTGAAGAGACATCAGAAAGAAATACATAAATTTGCACATTGACTACAACTTAATCAATCAAAACACCTGTAACAAGATCAATGCAACTTTAAGCTTCTTTTCCGTCATTCAACGTGCTAGGAGCTTTTGTGGAAGATCCACCAAGATAAAAATATGGATCAAAAGAAACCACAGAAAACAAAGGGTAGGGAGACCATTTTCAACAAAATTCAGAACAAGTTCACTTTCTCATGCGGATGTGCAACACTATCTACATCCAACAACTTAGTCCAAAGATGATGAAAATTAGAGGAACATCAAGATTTAAGCTTGATGTGAGATCAAATCTTTCTTGGTTTTCCAACTAAGTAGAAATGTTCCTCCTCCCCCCACTGCCCGCTAAGGAAAAAGAATCAAAAGCACCACAAAGAATAAGAAGGGAAAAAAAAATTGGAATGTGATCTTAAAGTTTACAATGCATTTTTGTTTCCTTCCTAAACAAGAGCAAGAACAGTAAATCTTCAATTACGACTTCTTTTGTATAAAGAAATTTTCAATAATGACGTAAAGACAGTTATAGCCTATAGAATAGCGGTATAGCGTGCTACATTCTAAACCATAGCTACTTTTAAGTCATAAGACTTTCGTACTTGAATTAATTAAGAGAATTACCAAAATAGCAACCAACTTAATCTGAAGAAAGCAGTAAATTTCTTCCCTTTATCCAAGGTAATCAAATATGATATGAACTATTAAACTCAATTACAAAAACTTAGCTCAATTGCAACCAAATATAGACGCAATTCTACGAAGAACAACATAGCAGCAATTATATGAAACAACTATAAAACCTATTTTATATGAAGCATGAAACTCAGCTACAAAAATTTAGCTCTATATCAACCAAAAATCCTAAGTTTCACGCAATCCAGAACCCTAATTCTTCAGTTGCGAAAAAGAGAAAAATCAATATGCTGAATAATTTTAGTTAAACACCAGAAACAATACCGAATTACGGGTGATTGGATGTACATTCGATTAATTACTTGAATGGAAAAAAACAAGCAATTCAGATGATCGTACATACGTCAATCGAAAAAGAGTTTTAATATCACCTCTTTTTGATCTGAATTCGTGGTGGCGATGGGTGTAATAAGTTAATAACTTTAAAGGAAAGGCGCCACCCACTTTACCGGCAAAGTTTTGTCCAGCTCCGTCGTCGTCTTCTTTATTGTCACGTTGAGACAATGATAAGGAGTCAATAATCACTACGAATTTCCATTGAAACGACTTTTATCTTTTTCCGTGAAAATAACATTTACACTTCAATTAAATGAGAGTAAAAAATAAAAAAGAATAACTGATACTTCAACTTTTCCGTTAAAGCACGTCGTCGTTTTATACGTCCAGTAGACAATGAACGTCGCTCCTCCTTTTTTTTCCTCCTTGAATATTAATATTTCTTTTTTGAGTACAAACAGGATATATATATATATATATATATATATATATATATATATATATATATATATATATATATATATATATATATATATTGCTTACTAGAAAGAGTTTAACCTATTACAAGCCATAGTGTCACTTGTGGTGACATTAAGATTAGGTATCCCCATAGAGAAGGAGGTAATGTTATCTGAAATGTCACATACAATATTCTGATTACTTGGGGTCCTAAGCATATTATAAACTATAGTTGGTAGCGATTTCGAAAAGGTGTATTCCTCGCTCCCGTCCGAAAGTAGTTGTTGCATCACAAAAATTGGCGGTAAGCTTAATTAGTTCTTCCGGGTTTATATTGCTTATTTTCCTGGTTTTTGACATCCTTAGCTTGTAACGACCCGGCCGGTCGTTTTGAGCTCTAGTGCGTCGTTCAACCATTTGAGGTCATGAGCAGCTCCGCTTCAGGTATTATGAGTTGTACGCGTGGTCGGAATTGAATTTCGGGAAGTTCGGAGTTGATTTGGAGAGAAAATTCTCATTTCGGAAGATTTAAAAAGGAAGAATTAATTAAGATTGGATTTTTGAGTAAACGACCTCGGAATCGGGATTTGAAGGTTCCAGCAGGTTCGTATGATGATTTCGGACTTGGGCGTATTCGGATCGGGTTTTGGATGAACCGGGAGCGTTTCGGCGCCTATTGTAGAAGTTAGCATTTTGGAAGAATTTTATAAATTTGGGTTGAAGTGTATTTCAATGTTATCGATGTCCGTTTGGGATTCCGAGTCTGAAAATAGCTCCGTATGGTGATTCTGGTATTGGGAGCACGTCCGGAAGTGGATTTGGAGGTGTGTAGGTCATTTTTGGGTCATTTGGCGGAAGTTAGAAATTTGAAGGTTTTTAAGAAGTTTGACCGTGAGTGAACTTTTTGATATCAGAGTTGGATTCCGATTCCGAAAGTTGGAGTAGGTCCATAATGTCGGATGTGACTTGTGTGCAAATTTTGAGGTCAATCGGACGTGATTTGATGGGTTTCGGCATCGAATATAGAAGTTTGAAGTTCTAAAGTTCATTAAGCTTGAATCGGGTTTCGATCCGTTATTTTGATGTTGTTTGATGTGATTTGAAGGCTCGACTAAGTTCGTAATGTGTTTTGGGACGTGTTGGTATAATAGGTTGAGGTCCCTAGGGTCTCGGGTGGATTCCGGATGGTAAACGGATCGAGTTTGGACTTGGAAGAAGTGCTGGAGCAGCTGCCTTCTGGTGTAACCACACCTGCGAGGTCTGGGCCACAGGTGCGGAGCCGCAGAAGCGGCCAAGAGGGGCGCAGGTACGATTTTGGTTGGGCAGTGGTGAGACCGCAGATGCGGTTATCTCGCCGCAGAAGCGAGACCGCTCCTGCGAAAGGGAAGGCACATAAGCGGAAGTAGGCAGCTGGGGGCATCTCCGCAGAAGCGGAATATCATCCGCACCTGCGGAACCACAGAAGCGGTCAAGTGACCGCAGGTGCGAGAAGTCGCTGGGCAGAGGGTTCTTTTAAAAATGGGGATTTGTCCCATTTTTCTTCCATTCTCTCTTGGTTGGGCAATTTTTGGAGAGCTTCAAGTGGGTATTTTCATCATCTATGCCAAGGTAAGTTATTCTCATTCATTGTAAGTTAAATACATGGTTTTCATATGGATTTAAGCATAAAAAATTATAGAAAATGGGATTTTTGGTAGAAAACCTAGAAATTGGTATTTTTGGATTTTGACCACGAAATTGGACATGAAATTTGGAATAAATTATATATTTGAGTTCGTGGAGTTATGGGTAAAGTTTATCTTCAAAAAATTTTGGAAATCCGGGCACGTGGGCCCAAGGGTGATTTTTATCGACCTTTCGAACGTTGGAAAATTATTGTAAATAAGAATATAATGAGTATTAGAGTATATATTTATGGAATTGCTCATTTATTGACTAGTTTTGGAGCGTTGGGCATCGGTTTGAGTTGTTGGAAGGGCTTGGGAGACGGTTATGGAACTTCGGAGCGAGGTAAGTCTCCTTTCTAACCTTGTAAGAGGGAATTAACCCCATAGGTGAATTAAATCAATATGTGCTTCTATTTGTGGGGGCTACGTACGCACGAGTTGACGAGAGTCCGTACGTAGTTACTAGCTATGCCTATGTCCGGGTAGTTTTAGGTTTACATCATGCCTTGTTGATATTTCTATTTGATTTATGGTTATTGTTTGCCTTGAGAAGAAGCAAGATTGAGGTTGCGTAATAATTGTCTTGAAAAGAATTGAAATTGAGAAATTTAAGATTTAAAAGTTTTTATTTGAACTTCGTATTTTCGAAAAGAATTGAGGAATATTATAGTAACTTAAGAAATCTATGTGTAACCGCGTCACAATTATATTCCACGAGTAGGGTAAATTTCCGCTACCCTCGTGGGAGTGGGTCGTTCGTCTCGACAGGTTAAATAGATGCATCTATGGTTCGTGCCATTCGACCCTCGACAGTGCACAATTTATATTTATATGTTGGTTCGTGCAGTTCGACCCTCGGCAGTGCACAATTTATATTTATATGTTGGATCGGACCGGTGGACCTCGGCATGATTTGTGCATGATTTATTTGGTTGCTTTGGAAATTTATAGTAACTGATATTGCTTCATTGGCCTGAGATAAATATGAAAAATGATGAAAAATAAATTTTGAAACCTCTTATTAACAAAAGAATTGTTTACTTGCTCCATGCTATTGAGTTACAGTCGTTTTATAAAAATCCTTGATCTATTATATTATCGATATATTATTGTTGGCCATAGTAAGTGTCGGAGTCGACCTCTCGTCACTACTTCTTCGAGGTTAGACTGGATACTTACTGGGTATGTGTTGTTTTTGTACTCATATTACACTTGATATACATTTTGTTGTACAAGCACAGTATGTCTAGTGGCCTTGACGCAGCGGTATGGTTGATACGGGAACTTAGGTGAGCTGCATCTTATGTTATGATCCGCAGTCAGCAAAGTCTCCTTCAGAGTATTTATATTTTTCTTTCGTGTCCGAATTTGTATTCCGGACAGAAGTTGTATTTTATTTTATTTTTCCTAGTTGATGCTCATGTACTTGTGACACCGGGTTTTGGGATGATTATGAGTTATTTAGAATTGAGATTGTTAAAAACATTATTTTTTACTTTGCAAATTTCCATCTTGTACTATTTAATGAAGGAAAACTATGACCTCGAAAATATTAAAAAGAGCCTAAATTAAGTACTTAACTGTTGGCTTGCCTGACATTGGTGTGATAAGTAGGAATTTTGACCGCTTATTTGCTCTCTTTTACTTGCGTTTTAGTTCAAAAATGCTTAAAGGTATTCCCGGAAACTAACGAAATGTGCTTACTTGCAGGAATATTGGGAAACGAGACAAAGAAGTCAAAATCAACTCATAAAGGAGTCAAAAGTTGTAACATCCCGTACATTCGGACTAGGTGTGGACATATTAATGTGTATTAATTTGATATGTTAGACATATGAAGTCCTGGCTTATGGATAAAAATAGTTGTTTTAGAATCAAGACGGATAGTGAGGTGCATAAGATTTGATAAAATCGACTAAGTTTGCAGAAGGTCTGTCTTCCAGCAGAGTTTAGTGAAAATGTGTAAGGAATTTGGGAAAATTCAAAGCATGAAAGTTGTAGGACTTTGAAATAGCTTTCCAACGATATATTGTGGAGCCCAAACGGAGCTCTTGCAAAAAGTTATGCCCATTTTACAAAATGGTGCGTAACCACCGCGTTCGGCCGCGTTTGACCGCGACCGCGGTCGTGAGGCAGTGCTCCAGCGATTTACCGCGGTCGGGACGGCGGTCAGGCCTACTGGGACGCGGTGGACGACTTGGGAAGTCGCTTTTTTAGCCTTATTTCCTCCCCCACAGACCCAAAACATAAAAACTTGCTCTAGAAAGGAAAACTCTCAAAAACCTAACTTCTTAAGGGTCCCTCCACCACCCAGGGTAAGTTCTAATGGTGATTCTAAGTTAATTTCGATTTTCCAACATCTTATTAACATGGGTAAACCCTCCATATCATTAGATATTCGATTGGGACACCATTGTTGAGAGAAGAAACCCTAGAACTCGAATTCAAGAAGATTGAACGTCAAAAAGGTAATATCTTCACCCTCTAATTGATTCTATCATTGAATTAATGATTATAGACTCTATTTCATGAGATATGAGTTGATGGGTTTGATAGAAAAGCATGAACGGTGATAGGTTTGGGTTGTTGATTGGTTATTATTGGTTATGGGTGTTGATTACCTTATGGGTGATGAAGAATAATGTTGATTATAACCATTTGAGACTTTAGAATTTATCTAGGAGCAGGAGAATGTGTTATTGGGTGTAGAGACACCATTAATAAGGGCTATGAAGCTTTATGCCACCGAGTGTTTGATAAAATGCCTAAGTGTCCAAAACATTACTATTATTGCTAATATGGAATCCCTTTGACTTCTATTGATATAGATTAAAGTTAAAAGGGTTGGCGAATGTTGTATTACGCTCAAGAGAAGGAAGTTAAGGTATGTGAGGCTAACTCTCTATGTTTGGGAATTTTAATGATTCTCCCTACACTACGTTTCTTTTACGACGTTACCAATTGGCTCAAAAATATAGTTAAGCCTAGTTCCTTGAATAGTTGCAGAACTTCTATTCTCTAGCTTCATAACTCGTTCACCACTTTCATTTTGAACGTTGTGAGCTCAGTGCGTATTCAATATATACTTGGGTTTGATGCCCCCGAGTCTTAGTATAGATTACTCAGTATGCCATAAACAATCGAAGTTTCAGTGTTCATAATCAGTTCAAGAATACATGTCTCAGTCTAGTCCTATTTAGTATTCCAGTATTATGTAACTCAGTGTGATCCAGTATTCCAGTATCATGTAACTCAGTATGATTCAGTATTTTACTATCATGTATTGCAGTTTGATTCTCAGTTCCTGAATGTTGAACGCCTATATTTGGGCCCGAGGCCGTAGTTTATATGCCTTATGCATACTTGGGCCTGAGGCCGTAGTTTATGCTTTATGCATGTTTGGGCCTGAGGCCGTAGTTTATGCTTTATGCATGTTTGGGCCTGAGGCCGTAGTTTATGCTTTATGCATGTTTGGGCCTGAGGCCGTAGTTTATATGCTTTATGCATGTTTGGGCCTGAGTCCGTAGTTTATGCTTTATGCATTTTTGGGCCTGAGGCCGTAGTTATGTATACGTATACTTGGACCCGAGGAAGTAGCTTGTGCACATGTATATTGGGCCCAAGGCCGTAACTTATTCAGATAAACAGGTTGTTCATCATTCAGAAGAGGGAGTATTCATATCCTTACTTTCTTTGTTCAATTCAGTTATCAGTTACCATTTCAGTTATCAGTTATCATTTCAGTTACCGGTTATCAGTTCAGTTATCAGTTATCAGTCATCAGTTCAGTTATCAGTTATCAGTTCAGCTATCAGTTATCAGTTATCATTTCAGTTCAGTTTCAATAGTTATCATTTCAGTTATCAATTATCAATTCTCAGTTATCAGCTTAGTTCAGTTTCAGCATTTATAATTCTTTCTTTCAGTTGCTTTACATACCAGTGCAATTCAAATGTACTGACATCCCTTTTGCCCGGGGCCTGCATCTCATGATGCAGGTAATGAATTACAGGTTGATGATTCAGAGCGCTAGGATTCTCGTACTAGCTATTTGGTGATCCCCAGTTCTTTCGGGGCATTATCATTATACAGTCTTTAGTATTTCCAGACAGTCAGTATTTTCAGTACTTCATTAGAGGCTTCATAGACTAGAGTAACAGTTAGACAGAGTCACATGCATTTCATATTAAGCTATGTTGGCTACAAATATGTTTCAGAATTGTATTAGTATTTCCGCACTTTGATTTATATCATCCAGACTTTCAGTATATCAGCATGTGTTAGTTTATCTTCCGCATTCAATATGTTATGATACCACATGTTGATTCAGCCAGCCAGTTGGTTCGCTCAGTCACATGTAGTCAGGCACCGAGTGCCGTGTTACGTCCAGGCCCAGGTTCGGGGCGTGATAAAGCTTGGTATCAGAGCACTAGGTTCAAGAGTCCTAGGGAGTCTATGAAGTCGTGTCTAGTGGAGTTTCCTTTATATGTGTGTGCCGGCCACTCATACAAACGGTTAACTACCAAGACATCCAGGATTGTCTCATTTCTTTCTACTCTAGATCGTGCCATGAATCTTAGAGCAATAGGTAACCTTTTCTTCCTATCGAATTCCAAACGTATTGGATGCCCAAGCGACGCGCAGGAGATACCTAAGGTCCTAGAGAGGATAATTGCCCATTGGGGTATAATTATGGAGTACATGCTGGTAAATATGAGACTTGAGAGGACGTTAAAAGTGTGATGCAATGGATAGTAGTACATATTAGAGCATAACCTTATCAGAAAGTGCAAAAGTAGTTATGATGTCTTATGGTTATTAGTTTACCTCAGTTACCAGTTATACAGTCTTTCAGTTAGCAAGTTTGTGGTTATTCAGTACTCCAGTATTCAGTTATATTTTTACCAATAATCCAATTTTCAGTGTATCAAAATTTCTGGTGACTTGTGAGTATGTAGTGATGCATATGGGTTCTCAAAGAAAATATAAGTAACAGTGATTATAGAGAAACCTTCGCATATTTTAGGTCTACATTAAGCCGGAAGACTCACCGGACGGTACATGAAGTGATTTATCTGATAATGGTATACTTTGAAAGATAAGTTTGTGCATGGTAGTGTATTCGTATGTGTTTTACCTCCTAGAACAATTTCATTTAATTTTTGGAAATGGAGCCACAAGTTGGATGATGATAGTTCAGATGTCAGACCCTAACATTGGTCACTATAGTTTGGACAGAAAAGAGCCTAAGGGTAAAATACCTAGGAGTCAAAAACGATTGTTATTATTAGAGATTTATTTTTTGTAGAACTCATGCAAATGACTAGAAGATATGATGTATGCAATGAGAACCAAGAGCAGCCAATAGTGAATTTCAGGGAACGATTTTAAGTTGTTTAGATTTATACAAATCAGAACTAGAAGTACCACCACATTAGTAAGTTACTATAAGAAGTGGCTATTATTGTGAGATAAAAGGTATGACAGTTCCCCTTCAAATGATGTGAATATGTGTTTAGGCCGAAGTTGTCTGAAGTGATTTTGAAGTATATAGAAAGTTTGGGGGTTAGATATTCCAATTTCGTTTAAGATATATGAACTTTCCCTAAGTGTGATATATTGGGCCCGAGGCCGTAGCTTATTCAGATAAACAGGATGTTCATCATTCAGAAGAGGGAGTATTCATATCCTTACTTCCTTTGTTCAGTTCAATTATCAGTTATCATTTCAGTTATCAGTTCAGTTATCAGTTATTAGTTATCATTTAAGTTATCAGTTATCATTTTAGTTATCGGTTATCAGTTATCGTTTCAATAGTGATCATTTCAGTTATCAATTATCAATTCTCAGTTATCAGCTTAGTTCAGTTTCAACATTTATAATTCTTTCTTTCAGTTGCTTTACATACCAGTGCAATTCAAATGTACTGACGTCCCTTTTGCCCGGGGCCTGCATCTCACGATGCAGGTAATGATTTACAGGTTGATGATTCAGAGCGCTAGGATTCTCGTACTAGCTATTTGGTGATCCCAATTCTTCCGGGGCATTATCATTACTACAGTCTTTAGTATTTCCAGACAGTCAGTGTTTTCAGTACTTCATTAGAGGCTTCATAGACTAGAGTAACAGTTAGACAGAGTCACATGCTTTTCATATTAAGCTATGTTGGCTACAAATATGTTTCAGAATTGTATTAGTATTTCCGCACTTTGATTTATATCATCCAGACTTTCAGTATATCAGCATGTACTAGTTTATCTTCCGCATTCAATATGTTATGATACCACATGTTGATTCAGCCAGCCAGTTGGTTCGCTTGGTCACATGTAGTCAGGCATCGAGTGTCGTGTTACGTCCAGGCCCAGGTTCGGGGTGTGACAAAAGTGAACAAGAGCCAAAACTAGGCAAAGAGGCTAACAGTGTGGACCGCACAATTCTAGTGCGACCGTAGAGTGAGATTCAGAGAGGAGGTTTTAGCCAACTCAAACAGTGCGGACCGCACCAAAAATGTGTGGCCGCAGGAGATCAAGTGCGGCCGCAATCATTATTATGCAGTCCGCAAGATTGAAGAATCAGAGAGTTGTTCCCAAACCAAAAGCAGAAGAGTGCGGACCGATAAATCAAACTTTCCCTATAGTTTCCAACCCGTTAGGTAGCCACCTAGGCGGAAGTCCTATATTCCATTATCATTTGAAAAACACTCAAAACCAAAAATATTGTCTTCTAGTTTATTAGTTGCAATCATTAGCTAAAAGTAGAAATAGAAACAATCAATGAATATGTGAAGTACAATCTAAGGCACATCATACATTTACTCTAGTTATATACCTAATCCAAATTCTAACTCCTTGTGGATTCGATCCCGACTCGTGTTGGGTTTATTATTGCTTCGATCGCCTCACTACCTAATTATGGTGTGAATTTGGGCGAGATCACGGTGTCCGGCGCCATCACGACCTTTACTGGATTTTGGGTTGTAACAACATGGTATCAGAGCACTAGGTTCACTTAGGTCTCATGAGTCATGAGCAAGTCTAGTAGAGTCTTGCGGATCAGTACAGAGACGTCTGTACCTATCTTCGAGAGGCTACGGGGCTGTTAGGAGCACTTCCCTTCTTGATTCGTCATCGTGCGATTTGATTCCCTTGAGGCTTATGCCTTCATTTCCTTCCTATTCAATCTTACGCGGCGTGAAGCGCTTGTTATAAATCGGGAATTGAGGAATTTTAATGGTACTACAGATATGGTGTAGGATGTTTCTCCCTGCGTAATTGATTGGGCTATTGTCGTCGCCTTGCAAAAAGTCGTTCTGTCGTTACAGCTCAGTATCAGTACTACCTACGGTTTTGATATTTGGCATTGATTATTATGACGATTCGTGCGTTGCTATCGCATACTGTTGTGTAATGGTAGGATGCTTGTCTATGCATCAAAGCAGTGAATGACTAGGAAGGAGGTTTACTCAGTGCATGATTCAGAGATTCAGTATTTTATTTCAGGCGGAAGAAAAGCAATCGGCCTACGAATGCTCGGATTTGGGTTGATGGAGTAATGAGACTTGGTATTTTCAAGCGTGGTAGAGTTTTCATCAGTAATGTGGTGCCATCTCCCTTGATTGGATGCGTCAAGTTCGCCGGTGTTACTTCATCAATTTGCCTTCGGGGCAGGATAGTGTGAAATGGTGCCGAAGAAATGGTTGTCAGAGATAGCGAAGTGTAGCAATTGCAAAATCAAATGGGTATTTCAAATGTTGACAGCTCGAGGAAGATGATCTTTGGAGAGGTTTAAAGTTGATAGCGATATATTGGTTCAGGTGCTACTGAGATAGATTTGACTTAAGGCAACAACTGGGCAGCGAAGGATGAGGAAGGACATGTGGGGTCTGTCTTGCGGTGGTTAAACTTCTAGAAGGCCAAGTGTGAGAAACAAGAGTAGAGTAGTTGCTTAAAGGAGTGAGTTTGACCAGAGTGGGAGAGTGGCAGAGTAACATATGTGTTTTGTGGTAGGATGACTAGACACCTTGAGAAAAGTTTAGAGTGAATTGGGATTCATGGAGGACAGTGACTAGGCCTACAGAATCAATTTGGAATATTGACTATTATACGGCAGGAGGTTGGATGCGACAGAAAGGAGTTCGCTTGGTATGAAGAAGGATATGACATGACTTTGGATTGGAATGTATTGTTGCACCTGGAGTTGATGTCGATAAAGAGCGAACGGACTAATACAGCTGGTGAATGAGCACTGGCTCAGGATGGGTTACTGATTTTGTAGTAATTATACCCAGTGATGCGACGTTGGAAGATGTCGGCATGTAATTTCCACAAGTGGGTCATCTCTTGTGAGCAGGTTAGCGGTCGCGTGGTTGACGAAGCTTCTACGAAGAATTCTACTAGATATCCGGTAAGGGTCGAATGTATAAATGTAAATAGTGATTCAGAGTGTTCATGAAATGCTAATAGAAGGATTTTGAGGAAATTGATGGGTTGATTGTGCAAGACCATGTCCATGGGGGATAAATAATCTCGACAGATTCCAAAGTTATGTAATAGGTGGCTTCAAGCTGAGTGGGAGAGCCCCACCGCCTACGATTGGATTGTATGGTCATCTACTTGTGAGGTTTCTGGCTATCGACATATTGGTGGGTTATTACGACTGAAGAAAGAGAACATCAGTGGTGATTTGAGCAAAGGATTTGAGGAATGTGTGCTATAATTGGCCTTATCAATTTATGTTCAGGCTTTGGGAAGACTCAGGATTTATGCTTCGCATAGAGGTGGTTTACAGGAAAGGTGATTCAGCTAGGTGTTTCTTTGATAGGGTGTTCATATGCTAGAAGATCCTTGGAGTTTGATTATAGTCGGGACCAAGACAGAGTGGGCGACTCTCAACAACGGTCCTAGTGGATTCAAAAGTTAAAATGTGGTGCCTAAGGATTCGAGTTTGTAGTATGGTTAAGCACCGAGATTTTGCAGCGGATCATGAAAAGGGGCTTGTAGTGTCCTGAGTTAACTTCAGTTTGTGGTGTAGTATTGGAGGAATGAGAGAATAACTTCAGAATCATAAGGAAATTATCAGTAAAGGGGTGTACTAATTGAAGATGCGAATATCCGTACAAGGATGGTATGCGATGGTTCGTGGGTTTTGAGACAATGTGGTCTCGTGAAATAAGGTCACACAGGATGAGTGCAGATTTGGGTTTGTTATGTTTTGAATGGAGTTATTATTATTCCTGAGGCAAGTCCAGAGTAAATTAGAAGAAGTAGGATCAGTTAGCAATGGTTGAATTGGTACGACAGTGGCAATGATCGGTTTATTCGGCGTGTTGAGTTATACATGTGATTTATGAGGGTACGTGCGACGCTTGACGGCGCCGTAGTTGATTTTATTTGGAGGCATTCGAGTATTATGGCTTGTTATGTGTAGATGGATCCCGGAAGAGTCATGGTGGTTTAGACCAATACTAGAGGATTGTATTTTCTACGGTTATGGAATTCAGTCACGTGTTGTAATGGTTCTCTTGAAATGAGTTAAGTGAAAGGTTTCTATATGATGAAGTGGGTACCCTATTAGTGGTCCAGGAGTTATGATAAAATTCTTGTACATTTGCGTATTGGCATGATTAGGTGCAGTGGGTAGCATGGGAATCGGAAGTCGAGGATCAAGGTTGCCGTTTGGTGTTGGCAAGAATATCACGAGCTCGGATGAGTAAGAAAGGACTCAAATGGTTAGAGTCACCTGGTATTGTTTGTTTGCGTCACCTGGGATCGGTGTCTTGTGTAAGAGGCTTTGCGTACTGATTGCGGATTCTTGATTTGCTTTACAGCATTAGTGAGGCCGGTGGTATGGATGTGCAGACTCGTTACCTTGTGCGGAAGGTCATGGGAGCGTATCCCACGAGAAGATTGTATAAGTGTGACAGGTAATCACTTAATTGATTAAAGATTGAAACCAAGTATGGAGATTCTGGTACTATCGTTAATGTAAGAATTTATGCCAGAAGGGCGCTCGGTTAATTTGGTTGTGGAATGTGGAAGATTGTTTCGGATTTGACGGTGGTTCTTGTTTGTCAGGGATTATTGAGGATCCCTGAAAGATTATTAGCAGTGCGATACGATCGAAATTGGCTCGAGGTCAGTGGATGGATCTAGATATGAATGTGGGCTCTATATCGGGTTGGATGTGTTCATTTCAGCATAACGCTCCTTATGGAGGAGTATTCGGACGTTGGATGTTATTTCGTCGTCGGCTATTTTATGTAATACTATATTGTGTCGTGTGGTTTGTGAAACGTCTTGATAAATTGCATTTGTGTTGAGGTTCCGCGTAGCGATGGTGTTGTGTGAGCAGGATGGCTCTCGAGATGTAGATCATATATCGCAACTTAGTCGTGCTTGAGTTTTGTAGCATATGGCGCTATCTGTCTCCCTAGGAATTGCATTATGCACTTCGTATGCTTGTGGTTGATATTCGGGTATTTCACAGGTATGAGCATTTTAGCTGGGTAAGTAATTCCTTTATAGATTATTATGTGTGGATTGGGTGGTACGCCGCCACGAGTACATTGTTTGGATCGGGTGGCACGCCGCCACGAGTATCATGCGCCGCATCAGTGTGATCACTGCAAGAAACTACGAAATTTGCAACAACATTTTTTGTTGTAATATGTTGGTTGTCGTTGCGAAAAAAACTTTTCGCAACAAAAAATAAGTTGTTGCACGTTGTTGCGGCAAACTCCGATGCGAAAAATCTACGCAACAAAAACCAATGTTGTTGCCAAAAAGCTAAATTATCGCAATAAATTTTGTTGTTGCAATAAATTTTATTTTGTTGTTATAAAGGCATATAATTGTGGTTTATAAAAATATTCAGCAACAACAATAATTGTTGGGACAAATCAATCATTTTTCCAACAATATAAGTTGTTGCAAAAAAAAATGGCGGGAATTGCTAGTTAATTTGTTATAAAGAATTTTAGCAACAAGCGTTATTGTGGCAATAAGTTATTTTGTGTCAACAACATCAATTGTTGCATATAAGCTTCGTGAAATGTTTTTAGCAACAACTTATGAATTGTTGCTATATATAATTCCTATATGCTTTTCGATTTTTAACAAATGTATATAAACTACTGAATATTATATATATGCAAAAGGTCAATACATAAAGTTGTTGTACTAGATATTTACACCCTTCTAAAATCTAAATACTTCTAAACGTTTTTACTGAAAAGGATAAAAACATCATCTGTCCTAGGTCACTAAATTCTAATTAAATAGAACTCAAAAGACAAATCTTCCGACTTATGCAGCACATGAACCAGATTGCAAGTAGCGTTGGTTTACGCATCATCATCCTACAAAATAATAATAATAATTAGAGTTTGATTTAAAATAGAGGGAACCAAAGAGGCTTATTTACATTAGACAGTATGGTAGGGATAGAAATATTCAGCTAAAAAAATATTATAACATAAACTCCAAGATATCATATCAAGTATCTACTCCAAAAAAAACTAAATAAAAATAGATTAGAAAATACTTCAGAAACTCCTTAACCTCATTAAACTAAAATGATTGCAAGAACTGAGGTGCAACCAACTAAACATACAACACTCTTTTATGTGGTTTAGTAAGAGTATCAACTGAACAAACAAAAAGATGTCAAGTATTATCAACTATCCAAATAATGTCTATCCAAACACAAAAATAATGTTCATTTTATTATCACAAGCATTTGTGAACCAAGTTAAGGGTATTTCAAGAACTGAAAATATTGAGAAATTAACAGGTTTAAGGCCATGTTTCAATATTTTCAGCCATAAAATAGTTTCTTTGCCAGAGCTCAAGTTTCATTTCAAAGGTGGTTCAGAGATGGCATTGCCATTGGCAAATTACTTTTCCATTGCAGGAAAATGATGTGATTTGTTTAACTATGATCACTGATAGTGCTTTTGGCCTGGAGTTGTCAACCGGACCATCGATAATTCTGGCGAATTTTCAGATGCAGAACTTCTTAGTGGAATTTGATCTCAGAAATGAAAAGTTTGAATTCAGGCATCAAGTGTGCAATTGAAAAGAACCTAAGGAGAATGCAAAGGTGAAAGTGCACTATACGGTATTGCTACACCTTAGCTAATAGTACTAAGTATCCCAATACATTACACAACTGCTCTACTTGTATACTAGATTAGTAGAACCCAACCCAATCAAGTATTAAAGGTAAGATTTTGCAATCTCGTGGTTTCCCCCAACAAGGATGGTGACTTTCTGACCTCAACATAAAACCTCACATTTACCAATCTGTCAAAGCTCCAAAGTGAAAAACACTATATAGAACAAAAATTTGTTCCCACTGAAAATCGAGATTCTACAACAGATAAGACTGAATAATGAATTTAGAAATTATACATTATCAAAATTTTAAGCCATTCAACATAAAAAGCATGAAGAGATATCTCCATTAGTATACCAGTTAACTGAGAAAGGATCCAAGATTCATCACACCATTCATATAATTTAGATAAATACATCTCCAAGAAACTCGAGAACATTTTGATGTTATATCATACAATCAGTTGATAACTAATATCTAGAAAGTATAATATGATCTCTATTTTGTTTGTATATCTGATCAAACCTTGACCAGTCTTAAACATACAAACTTTTTTTCAGTTACATCTTTTTCAGTCTTAAACCTTGACAACTAAATATTTACCATGCATGCTGTCCAAATATTTAGATCAAATCATGAGGAAAAAAACTCCAGCTTTTAAGCTCATGTAGATAATAATGATAATAATAGTTTAGATCCTTTTTTGGATTTGTTTTATGTGAAGGCAAACCTTGTGAGAATTTACAAAATTATATAAGGTGAAATGAAGTCTTTTTTTGAGTGCTAGGGCTAGAAAAGTGTTATAGAGTTGGAGAGAATTTTCTTGAAAGTGGAGTATATAATTGCATATTTTATGTTATTCTTCTACTAATTGAAACCAAATTTTCCTTTTTCTTTTTCCCTGTTTCCTTTCCTGGGGGTCTTCTCTTCAATTGGAAAGTTTAAACTAGGAAGTTAATGGAACGGAATATGAATTGAGATCTAGTTTATTCCAAAACCTGAGTATGAATTACTGATTTTATTCACTTTACTTTGACTAAAAAGCAAGTTTTTCTATTTTCAGCAGATGTATATATAGGACTTGATCCCTATAACAATAAGTAGGGCTCCAACTAAATACTTCACTATTTAACAAGTTAGTTACTCGTACAAAGATATAATTGGATTTGCTTACTAATTGGTGTAGTTTACTTACCATGATGTCATCCATAGGATTTGCAGGACTTGCCTCATCTGAACCACTTAAATTTGTAATAATATTGAAAAGTGCAGCAGGAAGTCAGTCTGTTAAACATAGCACATATAAAGATCTTAAACATGATAGTACCAAGGATGAAACTATTTTGTAATATCAAAAAGACTGACAAGTTTCATTTTCCGGAACAATAGCAAAGAATTATTAGAAAGCACCGAGTACTACAAGTGCAATTAATAGGTTAGTTAACAAACTTAAAGAATCTTTGCAGCTTAAGGGTACTAATATAACCAAACTCAGGTGGAATTCCACCTTCATAACTATTAAAATAACCTAACCTAAGTTCAAGATTTGGAAGCAAAGCCAAACTCTTTAGCATTTTTCCAGTAAGTGAGTTACCCTCTAAACCCAACCACAGTGAACTTTCAATGTGAGATTAAAACTGTTATTCGAAAGATTAACGTATTTGATAGAAGAAAGCTTGGATATATCTAAAGGGTGTGTACCAATTAATTTATCTCCAAACATAATAAGGTTTTCAAGTTTGTCTAAAAGACCAATTTTAGGTGGAATGATACCAAACAGAGGAACATTAGAAATGTTCAAAGATATAACACGTGAATCATTGCTACATGCTACAACTTCTGATTTAGCTCAAAAGATTTATAAAATAACTATTTGGTGTTCATAAGGAACCTACAGAAACTTTAGTGCTTATACTAATACCCGGGAACTTTGTATAAGGGATGCAAGTCCCACCATGCCCTCTTTTAACATTTTCTGCTCACGTCCTACACGGGCTTCCATGACTCCTACATGAGCTTTCATGACTTCTAGATTTTTCCGCTCCTCCTCAAGTTGCTCTTGCACTTCTTTAAGTTTAGATTCTACACTCTCTCGTTTATGACGTTCTTCTTCCACCTCTTTTTTTTGTGCTTGCAGTTGCTCTTGAAGCCCTTGCATGGATCGCTTATTTGTTAGCTTAAGTCCCGATCCTTGGCCGCGGTAATAGCCTGAATTTTCTCCAACAATTTTCATAAAGGACGCATTAACAATAGGGTCTATTCACTTTATCCTACAAACATGACATACAAGCTTTAACTTTCAATATTTGTTTCAATAAACTCATATCATAGGATTAAAGATTAGAGTTTTGTAAATACATTCAATTCAGCAGCGGCATCGTTGATCCACTGACCATTTTTCATGTGAGTTTTCTTCCAAAGTGTCTGAAAGTTTGGCTCTTTTCCAGTGATTGCATCTCTCTAACAAATTAAATCAAATTATGTTATTGAATAAAGAATTACTAAATTCATTAAATAAGACATATCTCACCTCTTCAAAAGAGATTGCCCCGAAGGATTTTCTACCGCAAATATGATTGATTCCTTGTTTTGCTTTGTTTATTTTGTTTCTAGCACTCATTCTCTGCATTGAATATGAATTAATGATATATCCTATAATTCAAGTATAAAAAGTAAAATAAGAAATAAACATGACTTTGGATCTGGTCATGAGAATTTAAGTTCCATTTCATAGGTTGCTTTCTTAGTTTTTTGTAACTTCCCTAGTTGACGTAGACATTTTTCAGAATTCTTTTAGTTAAATAATAGCTTTTGTGCATATTTCATTTAATTACCTTGAAAGGATCAGAGTCGAAATAGTCCACCAAGAATTTCCACAACTTCAGTGACATCTTCTGGTATGTTCTGCAATCGTTCCTCCTTTGTAGCAAATTTCTTGAAATGATCATGGAGCCTACTACGACGATATCGATACAAATTATTAGCTGTATGAAGGATAGTATCCCTAGTGTGTTGCGTGTCTGGAATTTCAAAGGCGTCCTGCACTCAAATCAAAAAATTAGAAGTGATAGCTTTGTCAGCTAAGACTCTACTAGCAACCAAATAGATTTGTATGTGGAACCTATAATAAAGGATTTCAAAGTTGGAACCATTATATTAAAATATGCCTACTGTTCTTTATACATACTACTACTATAATGGTCAAATGTTACTAAATATGCCATTTGGTTGAATACTACTCATTCAAGAACAAAAAACTATGAACTTAAGATATACAAAGAGAATTACCAGCATATGAGCAACTATCCTTTCTTTTGCTAGATCAGAAACTTTCTTCCAAGTTTTGACATCATGCTTAGCATTCTGGTCAACTGTAACTGAAAGCTCGGTAACAAAATTATTAGCTCCTGGACCAACTGCTACTGTTCGATCCGGTGGGATAATCACCTCCAGCTTTCCATTGGGATTATTTTTGCGTTTCTTTTGGATTGAAAACCCTCTAGTCTTCCCCCTTCCCTTTCTCATTTGTCCTTCAGCAATACATAAGAATATTAAAACAAAAGACTCCAGAAAACTTCAACATCAATTCATCACAGAGAAAAATACTCTACAGAAAGGAAATAGATGTATCGACCTTAGGCATGGTATTTTTCATATGAAGTCCTTACAAACTTCAATAATATAAAGATGTGATCTCTAATCCACAAATAGATGGAGAACAATTTCTTTTCCTCTACAAAATGAATGTTTATACAATAAATAGCAACTAACAACCTACTGTATCTTCTACTTGAAATGCATGAGAAAATTTAAAAGATTAGTAGTTCAAAAAAGCTTATGATTTAAAGTATACATTATTATCACACTTCACTCAAAGTGACTAAAAATAAATCAATTACTCAAATAATTAAATCCTACTCTTTATAAGAATTTATTACCAAATCTGAAGGCATAGAAAGTCTGTTTCTACTAAGTTATACAAGCATGATATTTCTCAAAGCTACGTTTTACTAAATGAATCAACTCACGTGGTTGTGGGTTTGAAATTGCTCCAGCAGATTCAACACTAGCAGAAACATGCGCATTTGTCATCATGATAGTCTGCAAGACATAATAAAAAGAATTATACTGGAACTAGCTGAAAGTAGAAGTGAAGGCAGAACATTGCACATATTGTCAATCAGAAAATAATTTATCCAAAAATATAACTATAGATTAAGGTGTATGCCCAAACAGACTATTTAAGTAAAAATAAAACAAATATAGTGACTAAATAACGATTGTTAGATATAAAATCATGTATTCTGATATATTTTGACTCAGTATTTGGCATGGGATGAAACTAAACATTCTAAATATTAAATGAAGTTAAATAGTAACAAACATAATAAAGAAATAAAAAGAGAAGCGGAAAGGAAAAATTAACCATTTGGGCAAGGTGGTGAAAAATCACATTCATCCTCACAGCCAATCATCATCCTCATTTTCATCATGTTCATCCTCAGATAAATATTCTTCATCTGTTGAGTAATCACTATCTTCATGATCTGATTCATCTACAACTTCTAAGTCCATTTCTTCCTCATTATTGAGAGAAGGTGCTTCAACACTCAATCCATCAATATCTTCTCTTTGTATTCTAATCATATCAGTGTCTGATTTTACTTGAATATTTTGCTCTTCCCTTTCAACCAGGTCAGTTAATTGATAAGGTTCTGTTTCATCATCTTGCTCGGGTAGATCATACAAGTTTCGTGGTCTTACCCTTACCACTGCATTCCAATTCTCATTTTGATCATGTTTAACATAATACACAGATTGAGCTTGTGATCCTAGAATAAATGGATCGTTTGTGTAATGAAGTCGTGCCAGATCCACACATATGAATCCATATTCATCCCTTTGATAACCTCTACTTTGACTTCGACCATGCGGCGGAACTTCAAACCAGTCACATTGGAATAATATCACTGAATTTTTGTCCAAATATTGGATTTCTAATATTCTTCTTATCTTTCCATAATAATCAGCATTTTCTGTATATTCATCACTCTTTACAACTACACCACTATTTTGAGTTTTTAAAAATTTCTCAGATGCCATTGTTCGAAACCTAAAACCATTCAAAACATATCCATTATGGCATTCAACTCGTAAATCTGGACCTCTTGCCAAAGCTAGCAATTGATCAGTAATTCGACTGTCACCGTTATCTTTTAATTGTAGCACCTATTAATTACAAACTCACAAATATTAGTACTACTTAAAAATAAAATTTATGAATTGTCCTAAATAAATATCAACCAACATTGAATTATATAAGTTACTTTTTTCTGAAACCATAAAGGAAATTCCTCCTTGTGCCTCTTGGCAACATTTCTATTATTCTCCTTTGTTAATATTTCTAAATGTTCCCTATAGATGGTAAAATTAAAATAAATAAAAACATTACAAGATAGTCATTGAAAGAATTCATAAGAAGAAAAGAATGTAAACTAAGTGAAAAGTTTTTTACTCGATAAAAGGGCTGCACAATTTTGGAGGATGTAAAAATGTGCTTGCTTGATTTCATGATCATTCAATTTTGTCCAATCACCCCCTCCAAATGGCTTACCACGACAGTTGAATACAGATAAGCCATTAGGATCCATGTTGGAAGAATTAGAATTCCTATCCGTGCGATTTTTCTTTGTCTCCATATCAGTCAAATATTTAGAACAGAATGCCATGCATTCCTCTGCAAGATAGCCCTCAGCAATTGACCTTTATGGGCGAGCCATGTTGCGTACATAACCTTTTAATGTGCGCAACATTCTGTTAAGTAAATATATATTAGTTTCGAGCAAATTTCAACTAAAAGAAAAATTTAGAGTTGTAAAAATCTAACCTCTCGATAAAATACATCCATCGAAATTGAACAGGACCACCCTTCTTTGCCTCCTTTGCTAAATGGATTGCCAAATGAACCATAACATCGAAGAAGGATGGTAGGAATATACGTTCTAGTTTGCAAATTGTCACCCGCATACTTTTATCTATTTTATCTAACTTATACATATGCAAATCTTTAGCACACAAATCACTAAAGAATAATGACAATTCAATTAACGGATCATATGCATCTTTTGGCAAAATCCCTTTGATGATAAGTGGAAAGATACGCTGGAAAAGAACATGGTGATCGTGACTTTTGAGTCCAAAAAGTCTAGCTTCCTTAACATTGACACAACGACTAATGTTAGAAGCATAAGCATCAGGAAACTTGACATCTTTAATGAGTTGACAGAATTTAATCTTCTCAGTTTTGGACATTGTATAACTAGCAGGAGGAAGTATGTACCTATCCCCACTTTTTATTGGATGAAGAGGCTTTTTGATTCTCATCTCTTGTATGTCCAATCGAGATTTCAATGTGTCCTTTGTTTTTCCGTCAATATCCAACAACGTTCCTGTCATGCTTTCACTAATATTTTTTTCTATATGCATTACATCCAAATTATGTCTCAACAATACAGTCCTCCAATATGGGAGTTCAAAGAATATACTTTTCTTCTTCCAGTTGTCACGTCTTTCCGTATCTCGTTTTCTTTTTCTTGTGTTGTCACCCATGGATCCTTGTAAGGATGTATTTAGTTGTGCAAGCACATCATCTCCACTCAATGCTTGTGGTGCAGGTCTTTCTTCCCTTGTGTTATCAAAAGAACTTTTGGTCCGACGATAAGGATGATTTATTTCCAAGAACCTACGATGACCCATATAGCAATGCTTTCGACCATATTTCAAGTAAATGGAGCAAGTATTTACATGACAAACTGGACAAGCAAATTTACCTTTTGTGCTCCAACCGGACAACATGGCATATGCTGGAAAGTCATTAATTGTCCACAACAAAGAAGCACGTAATTGAAAATTTTGTTGCTTAAAAGCATCATAAGTCTCAATTCCATCCTCCCATAATTTTTTCAAATCATCAACCAAAGGTTGGAGATACACATCTATATCCATACCAGGGCTTTTTAGGCCAGGAATAAGCAAGGATAATAAAATATTAGACTGTTTCATGCATAGCCATGGGGGAAGATTATACGGAATCAAGAATACTGGCCACATACTATAGGCATTACTCATGGAACCAAAAGGATTAAAACCATCTGAAGCAAGTCCAAGTCTTACATTACGTGGATCTGATGCAAAATCCAAATGGTTCTCATCAAAAGTTTTCCATGTCAGTGAGTCAGCTGGATGCCTTAATACTCCATCATCAACTCGCTTATCTTTATGCCACCTCATATCTTCTGCAGTTCGTTTAGTCATAAACAATCGTTGTAATCTTGGGATCAAAGGAAAGTATCTAAGAATTTTTCTAGGAATTCCTTTCTTTCTCTTATTCAATTTACTTGAACCAACCTCATTGTCATCTTCTCCTCCTTTCCGTACTATCCATCTTTTCTCACCACATTTAGGACATTGCTCAAGATCCGCATATTCCTTTCTATA
>NW_017671423.1:116675-155427 GCF_001879085.1 Nicotiana attenuata | reverse complement strand
CAAGGTGGTGAAAAATCACATTCATCCTCACAGCCAATCATCATCCTCATTTTCATCATGTTCATCCTCAGATAAATATTCTTCATCTGTTGAGTAATCACTATCTTCATGATCCGATTCATCTACAACTTCTAAGTCCATTTCTTCCTCATTATTGAGAGAAGGTGCTTCAACACTCAATCCATCAATATCTTCTCTTTGTATTCTAATCATATCAGTGTCTGATTCTACTTGAAGATTTTGCTCTTCCCTTTCAACCAGGTCAGTTAATTGATAAGGTTCTGTTTCATCATCTTGCTCGGGTAGATCATACAAGTTTCGTGGTCTTACCCTTACCACTGCATTTCAATTCTCATTTTGATCATGTTTAACATAATACATAGATTGAGCTTGTGATCCTAGAATAAATGGATCGTTTGTGTAATGAAGTCGTGTCACATCCACACATATGAATCCATATTCATCCCTTTGGTAACCTCTACTTTGACTTCGACCATGCGGCAGAACTTCAAACCAGTCACATTGGAATAATATCACTGAAGTTTTGTCCAAATATTGGATTTCTAACATTCTTCTTATCTTTCCATAATAATCAGTATTTTCTGTATATTCATCACTCTTTACAACTACACCACTATTTTGAGTTTTTAAAAATTTCTCAGATGCCATTGTTCGAAACCTAAAACCATTCAAAACATATCCATTATGGCATTCAACTCGTAAATCTGGACCTCTTGCCAAAGCTAGCAATTGATCAGTAATTCGACTGTCACCGTTAGCACCTATTAATTACAAACTCACAAATATTAGTACTACTTAAAAATAAAATTTATGAATTGTCCTAAATAAATATCAACCAACATTGAATTATATAATTTACCTTTTTCTGAAACCATAAAGGAAATTCCTCCTTGTGCCTCTTGGCAACATTTCTATTATTCTCCTTTGTTAATATTTTTAAATGTTCCCTATAGATGGTGAAATTAAAATAAAATAAAAACATTACAAGATAGTCATTGAAAGAATTCATAAGAAGAAAATAATGTAAACTAAGTGAAAAATTTTTTACTCGATAAAAGGGCCAATTTCTGCACAATTTTGGAGGATGTAAAAATGTGCTTGCTTGATTTCATGATCATTCAATTTTGTCCAATCACCCCCTCCAAATGGCTTACCACGACAGTTGAATACAGATAAGCCATTAGGATCCATGTTGGAAGAATTAAAATTCCTATCCGGGCGATTTTCCTTTGTCTCCATATCAGTCATTTGGAACAGAATGCCATGCATTCCTCTGCAAGATAGCCCTCAGCAATTGACCCTTCTGGGCGAGCCATGTTGCGTACGTAACCTTTTAATGTGCGCAACATTCTGTTAAGTAAATATATATTAGTTTCGAGCAAATTTCAACTAAAAGAAAAATTTAGAGTTGTAAAAATCTAACCTCTCGATAAAATACATCCATCGAAATTGAACAGGACCACCCTCCTTTGCCTCCTTTGCTAAATGGATTGCCAAATGAACCATAATATCGAAGAAGGATGGTAGGAATATACGTTCTAGTTTGCAAATTGTCACCCGCATACTTTTATCTATTTTATCTAACTTATCCATATGCAACTCTTTAGCACACAAATCACTAAAGAATAATGACAATTCAATTAACGGATCATATGCATCTTTTGGCAAAATCCCTTTGATGATAAGTGGAAAGATACGCTGGAAAAGAACATGGTGATCGTGACTTTTGAGTCCAAAAAGTCTAGCTTCCATAACATTGACACAACGACTAATGTTAGAAGCATAAGCATCAGGAAACTTGACATCTTTGATGAGTTGACATAATTTAATCTTCTCAGTTTTGGACATTGTATAACTAGCAGGAGGAAGTATGTACCTATCCCCACTTTTTATTGGATGAAGAGGCTTTTTGATTCTCATCTCTTGTATGTCCAATCGAGATTTCAATGTGTCCTTTGTTTTTCCGTCAATATCCAACAACGTTCCTATCACGCTTTCACTAATATTTTTTCTATATGCATTACATCCAAATTATGTCTCAACAATACAGTCCTCCAATATGGGAGTTCAAAGAATATACTTTTCTTCTTCCAGTTGTCACGTCTTTCCGTATCTCGTTTTCTTTTTCTTGTGTTGTCACCCATGGATCCTTGTAAGGATGTATTTAGTTGTGCAAGCACATCATCTCCACTCAATGCTTGTGGTGCAGGTCTTTCTTCCCTTGTGTTATCAAAAGAACTTTTGGTCCGACGATAAGGATGATTTATTTCCAAGAACCTACGATGACCCATATAGCAATGCTTTCGACCATATTTCAAGTAAATGGAGCAAGTATTTACATGACAAACTGGACAAGCAAATTTACCTTTTGTGCTCCAACCGGACAACATGGAATATGCTGGAAAGTTATTAATTATCCACAACAAAGAAGCACGTAATTGAAAATTTTGTTGCTTAAAAGCATCATAAGTCTCAATTCCATCCTCCCATAATTTTTTCAAATCATCAACCAAAGGTTGGAGATACACATCTATATCCATACCAGGGCTTTTTGGGCCAGGAATAAGCAAGGATAATAAAATATTAGACTATTTCATGCATAGCCATGGGGGAAGATTATACGGAATCAAGAATACTGGCCACATACTATAGGCATTACTCATGGAACCAAAAGGATTAAAACTATCTGAAGCAAGTCCAAGTCTTACATTACGTGGATCTGAGGCAAAATCCAAATGGTTCTCATCAAAAGTTTTCCATGTCAGTGAGTCAGCTGGATACCTTAATACTCCATCATCAACTCGCTTATCTTTATGCCACCTCATATCTTCTGCAGTTCGTTTAGTCATAAACAATCGTTGTAATCTTGGGATCAAAGGAAAGTATCTAAGAATTTTTCTAGGAATTCCTTTCTTTCTCTTATTCAATTTACTTGAACCAACCTCATTGTCATCTTCTCCTCCTTTCCGTACTATCCATCTTTTCTCACCACATTTAGGACATTGCTCAAGATCCGCATATTCCTTTCTATATAAGATGCAATTATTAACACAAGCATCTATTTTCATATAATCTAGACCCAAATCTTTAATAATCTTTTGAACTTCATAAATAGAATTAGGGAGCACATGTCCTTTGGGAAAGGCATCACTTAATAGTTTTAACAAAGAGTCTAATGAAGTATTACTCCAACCATGCAAGCACTTCATTTGAAAAAGACGCATTACAAAAGAGAGCTTCGAGAACTTTTCACAATCTGGATATAACTTCTGCTCTGCATCCTTTAACAACCGATAAAAACTCTTAGCTTCTGCATTAGGTTCTTCATATCTAGACTCAGCCGACTCATCAGACGGATCATGAGTTATATTATCTATAGGAACACCGTGATACATGTCATGCAACATCTCGAAAGTGGCATCATCATCATTTCCTAAATCTGAATTTGCACTAGAATTTATTTCATCATCTGAAGATGAATCTGACTCACCATGATGAATCCACCTATTATATGTTGGATCTATACCCCACCTAAGTAAATCTATTTTCACTTCTTCTCGTATTTTCCTACGCACATGGTTACAGTTAGTGCACGGACATTGAATTCTTAAACCAACATTAGGATTTGAAAATGCAAAGTTTAAAAATTGTTCCACGCCATTCAAGTATTCTGGTAATGCCCTATTCCTAAGAAGTATCCAACTTTTATCCATCATATAATAACCTACAAAATATAAAATATTAACTGTCCCTCAATTTTTTGTTGTCAATTTAGCAAAAAAATAAATAAGGAAAAGGTCAGAGAAAGACTCTATACTAAAATACAGTAAAAATAACAGCATATAAATTGAACGAATAGTGATACAAGCGAAGGAACACACTATAGATAAATATTAATCAGCAAGACTCACCAGACTTTGTAGACGAGAAATAATGAAGCAAAGAATAGACCAGAACCAATTGCTGAGAGCTGTATAATAATAAAGGAGAAAACCTTGCTAGAATGGTAACTGAAATAGGCTAAGGATCAAGGAAAAGATAATTAAAAGGAAGAAACTTGTTTGCTGCTTTTCTTTGGGCGGAAAGTTGAAAAATACTAAGCTAAATCTTAGGCCACTAACCAAACCTGTTGAGAAAATTAAGGCGTGAACAGAACTTGTTGAGACAATTAAGGGTTCTACCAAATATAAATTATTGCTAATTTATTATATTTTAAAACAACTATGTTTCCAAATAAAATATGGCAGCAACAAAAAACTTACCCAAAGCAACTAAAATAGTGGGCTAAAAATCCGGAAAAAGTGATTAACAAGAGAAAATTTTGGCGCGTTTGATTTTGGCGGAAAACTGGAAAATAATTAGCTAAGTTTAGGCCACAACCCACCTATTTTGTAGGCAAAAATAAAGTGTATTGCCAACAATACAAATTTACTGTTGCCAATATCAAAGCAAAATCTCATTAATTTATTTTAAGCCATATTTACATCTGCAACTAATGAGGAAATCAGAGAACTAAATTTCAGCTGCTATTCCAGAAAAATTGATGAAAAACGTACCTTTTTGCGGCGAGCGAGGTCAATGTTTATATCGAAGCTCCTTTTCTTTCAATTTTTGCCAAAATCTTCCTCTAGTTCTCTTCAAAAATTTCAAATTCATGGCTGATGAATTAGCTGGATTCGTCTTTGACGAAAAAGAATTTTGAAAGAGTAATGGTGTCATCGAATTGGAGAATGTTGGGGAGTTAGCTTTGAAGCAGAGAGCAATTGACATTACAATTACAAAAAGAAACAAAGAGCAATTTGAGAACAGTGTCAAAGATAGGATTCTTGGTAGCTCCGTCAGTGTCGGTGGCCAAAATGAAAGGGCAATGCTATTGCACGTAGCAAATTAAAATATGAAGGAATTGGATAAAGCCAAGTAC
Source organism: Nicotiana attenuata (assembly GCF_001879085.1). Lineage (NCBI taxonomy): Eukaryota > Viridiplantae > Streptophyta > Magnoliopsida > Solanales > Solanaceae > Nicotiana > Nicotiana attenuata. The sequence goes on along the minus strand of NW_017671423.1, from coordinate 150,485 downwards.
ACAGTACAATTGGCATTGCTTTTGGTACAACTCTTCAATGCAGTGGTTGGTAACAATGAATCAGACGTTGCTAAAAGTTCTATGATAATAGCAACAATTTTTTAAAGTTGTTGTCACTTATTACAATAAGCCAACAGCACTGTGATTGTTGCAAAAAATTGTTGCCAATTTTTTTAATTTAAAATTAATTATCCAAATAATAGAATATAGCAACAATATCATAATATTTGCTAACAAGAAAAATTTTGTGGTTAAAAATTATATGATTTAGCAACAACTTTATGAGGTTGTTGCTATTTGTTCATTTTTGCCAACAATACTATAGTTGTTGCTAAAAAATTATTGCAAATTCCATACTTTCTTGTAGTGGATGTTAAGTAACAGTTTCCTATATCTATTATTGTGTGTTTTGCTTCTCATTTTCTGAGGGAGGTTCATAACACCCTTTCGGTTGTTTCAATTAGTTACGTGGGTTGAGTAGTTCTTTCCAGAGTTCGTTTCTTTAGGTATCACATTCGAGTTTGTAGATTGTTGGCATTGTGGCATCATATGAGATTTTTTGGCAATGTATGAGGTGGTTTACTGCCCGAGTAGCTTGTACTGGGTGAGACGAGATTATTGAACCCGGGATCAGTGCGATCAAATTTATATAAGGCACATTAAAGAGTAACTATCGATATTCAGTCCAGAATGAGGTAATGGTTCTTGTCAAGAGGAGGAACTCACTGATTTATTGACTCGACAGTTGGTTACGAATCCCTACACACCTCTTCCGTCATGGTAGTATTGAAATAGTTGGAATAGGACTTATATGCGTCATGAGGTGTGTTGTAAGCATCGGATTCGTGAAATTTCGGATATTGTTATCAAAGGATATTATTACAGTCATATGATTTATGCAGTGCATAGTATGGAAACAGGCCTGGCAGAAAATTTCGGATGTTGGAATTGGCTTTAAGGCTAATTTGACTAAACAAAAGAGGAATCTTCAGATCTGCTCGAACAAATGTGCTCAACTAAGTTGTGGTGGGACAGGTAGGTGCACGAGGTGTTAAACAGTGATTACAGACAACTCCAATGCAGTTCTTAGCATGTTCGAGGGTGAACGTATGTTTAAGGGTGAACGACATGACCGATCGTTTTGAGCTCTAGCGCGTTGTTCATCCATTTGAGGCCATGAGCAGCTCCACCTCATGTATTATTCCTTGTACTCATGGTCAGAATTGAATTTCGGGAAGTTCATAGTTGATTTGGAGAGAAAATTCTCATTTTGGAAGCTTAAATGGAAGAATTGACTAAGGTTGGATTTTTGAGTAAATGACCTTGGAATTGGGATTTGAAGGTTCCAGCACGTTCGTATGATGATTTCGGACTTGGGCGTATGTTCGGATCGAGTTTTGGATGACCCAGGAGCATTTTGGCGCCTATTGTGGAAGTTAGCATTTTGGAAGCATTTCATAAATTTGGGTTGAAGTGAATTTCAATATTATCGATATCCGTTTGGGATTCCGAGTTTGGAAATAGCTCCGTATGGTCATTCTGGTAATGGGAGCGCGTACGGAAGTGGATTTGGAGGTCCGTAGGTCATTTTTGGGTCATTTGGTGGAAGTTAGAAATTTGAAGGTTTTAAAGAAGTTTGATCGGGAGTGGGCTTTTTTATATTGGGGTCGGATTCTGATTTCGGAAGTTGGAGTAGGTCCATAACGTTGAATGTGACTTGTGTGCAAAATTTGAGGTTAATCGGACGTGATTTGATGGGTTTCGGCATCGAATATAGAGGTTTAAAGTTATAAAGTTCATTAAGCTTGAATCGGGTTGCAATTCGTGATTTCGATATTGTTTGATGTAATTTGAAAGCTCGACTAAGTTCATAATGTGTTTTGGGACGTGTTGGTATAATTGGTTGAGGCCCTGAGGGCCTTGGGTAGATTCCGGATGGTAAACGGGTCGAGTTTGGACTTGGAAGAAGTACTGGAGCAGCTACTTTCTGGTGTAACCGCACCTGCGAGGTTTGGGCCGTAGGTGCGGAGCCGACAGAAGCGGCCAAGAGGGGCACAAGTGAGATTTTGGTTGGGCAGTGGTGTGACCGCAGATGCGGTTATCTCGACGCAGAAGCAAGACCGCACCAGCGGAAGGGAGGACGTAGAAGTGGAAGCAGGTAGCTGGGGCATCTCCGTAGAAGCGGAATATCAGCCGCACCTGCGGAACCGCAGAAATGGTCAAGTGACCGCATGTGCAAGAAGTCGTTGGGCTAAGGGTTCTTTAAAAAAATGGGGATTTGGCCCATTTTCTTCCATTCTCTCTTGGTTGGGCAATTTTTGGAGAGCTTTAAGTAGGAGTTTTCATCATCTATGCCAATGTAAGTTATTCCCATTCATTGTAAGTTAAATCATGGTTTTCATATGGATTCTGTTGATAGCCAATTTTTTCCTATGTATTTTTACATGCAAATACTTTTAAAAATAGCATATGTATGCATATATAAGTATGCCCAAGTGTTTAGTATTTTTCCTAATTTTTAAAGGATTTTTAAATCAATTTATTGCCCATTTCAGCAGTACAAAAGCCAATAGTTATTCCCAAAATTATCATTTTGGTGAGTAACTTATTTTATTCTCATATTTATACCAAAATATAGCTAGGGTAATTTTTATACATTTTTACAAATTTATTTGGTATTTTAAAAGCTAAATTGCATATAATTGCAATTTTAGCCTATTTTCAGAATTAACAGCATTTTACAATTATGAAATTGGTTCCTGTATTTTTAAATTAATATTTGTATATTATTAACTGATCCAGTACTTTTAATTTGTTTTCGAAATTATATTTTATTATTTTTTATAAATTAAAAAGGGAAAAAATGGCTATTTAAAATATGGCCCCATTTCGTTTCAATTATGGCCCAAATTGATCCCCCTAATTGACCCAATTTCAAACCCCTAACCCAATTTCAATCCAACCCGCCTCTGACCCAACCAATTTAACCCGCCCGACCCTCTCTTCTAATCCAGGCCGTTGATCATTTTGATCAACGGCCACGATCATTCCTTACCTTTTTTAATCCTAAAGACTACCCTAATCCTCTCATTATCTCCTATCAGCCGCCTCTGAAATCCCTCTCCTCTCAAACTCTCTCGAACTCTCTCGAAACCCTAGCCTCTCTCACCATCTTCTTCCTCAAGCTCACCGGAATCCATGGCCTCTCAGGCCATGGATGGTTTAAACTCATCTCCGTCTGCTCTTAAACACTTGGTACTCGAAGGTTCGAGGTCTGACCTCGAAGGTTTTCGTTCAGATCTTTGCAAACTCAAGGTTCTATGGCCATCTCCGCCCCAGCTCCGGCATACTATGGTGTTTTGAGCCTGGTTCTGACTTATCCGACTCAGATCGAACCTTTTTCCAGGCCTTTCTCATTCTAGGGTTCTTCTGAAACCCTGACTACTCGAGGTTCTCTCCGATTTTTCTTAGATCTGTCACATATCTGTGCTCTACTTGGGTTTTTAAACAATTTCCCCAATTTTTCTTTCAAAATTATCTTTTAAAAATCACTTCTCTTCGATTTAGGGTTTTCTGAAAGGTTCAAAATGTTTCTCCGACTTTTCTTTTCCTTTCTTTGTGTGTATTTGTCACGCATGAGCTTCTACTGTTTTCTTATGTTTTCCTTTATTATGCGTGTCCTTCTGTGCTTTGTTTTTCTACTGTGATACCTATATGTTCTTTTGCTATACTTTTCCGGTATTTTTGTGTTCTTCTACTGTATGTATTTCCTACTGAGTTCTTAAGTTTTTGTTTGCCTTCTACTGAACTTTGCTTGAGTTCTTCTAAAAGACCTCTTTCAACGTATTTCCACTACTGTTTTCTTAAGTGTTATTGTTTTCTCTTCTACTGAACCCTGTTTAAGTCCCTTCTAAAAGGTTTTTCTTAAACATGTTTCTTCTACTACCATGCTGTTCTCTCATTAATGCTTCGAGTTAGTTTCTTCACTCTGTTTGCTATGAATTTTCTGTTGTATTTGCTTGTCTTCTCATGAGATTCTGAAAAGAAATCTCTGAGCCTGTTGCCTCCTCATCTCTGTATTTGACTCGAGTCAGAAACCCTAGAATTTGGGGGGTTTCCTCCGAGTTTGGTCATATGATCAGACTAGGGTTCTGTTTGAGAACCCTGGACTCTTTCAGACTTATTTCTGAGTCTATGAACTAAGTTTGAACTTCTTTGTTTATGATTCTGAACTTTTAAATTCTTCTATGCTAGACTCTTCTACTGATTAGCATGATAGTTCTTCGTGCTTAAGCGTGGCTGTATGCTTTTATATGTGTGATGAATTCTTTCTTCCGAAAAGGTTTTCCAACTTATGATTGATTCAGAATCCTTTTTTAGGTTTGATTGATTGTTACTGATTTTCCTTAAGTCAAAATCTTTCCCATCTTTCTGACCTGGTTCATTCATACAAAATCTTCAATTTCTGATTTACTAGCTGTTAATTGATTCCTTTGCCTTATTTGCACAAACCGTGTACTATCAAGACTTTTTCCTTAAATATACCTCTATGTATTTACCCCTCTTGTACTGCTTTGAAAAGGTGTTTGATTAGTCTCTTTCCTTAATTATTTTTACCCGTTTGAAATTAGAATCCCTTAATTAAAGGGAAACCTTGTGAAATAGATTTTCAAACTATTTTCTTACCTATTTCTGCTTGCTTTCTACAATATAAATACATGACCTTCTTTCTACACAAAAGACACGGTTAATTCAATACAACACATTACACGATCAACACACATTACACACTTCAAACACTTATAATTTCACAGTTCTCTTCTAAACTCATAGCATTCTGACTACTTGTTTGCACTTTGGTTTTACAAGACTACTGCTTTCTTTTGCTTGTTTCCTTAAGACTGGTATGTTCTAGTTTTGGTTTAAGCATCATCCTAATGTGTTTACTTACAACTTTTACATCCATGTCTATTTACTGTTTGTATGAAGTTTAAATGTCAATTAGCATGTTAATTTCCTTTCATCTGTTTCTGCTGTGAATCCCTGCACCCCTGTTTCCCTCTATGTGCTTTGAGTTGTAGTTCAGAACATGGCAATATGCAAGTTATTGCCCATGTTTGGACTTGATCCCTTTGGGGATCCTAACTCCCAAAAACAATGTGTCCTAATAGGCCGGTGGGGTGTGCCAGCATTTCCTATTGCTAGGTATGACCACTAGCCTGTCCTTGCCACTTCCCCTTTTCCCCTTATCAAAATTTCTTCTATGCACTTACACTCATTCCTAGTTTCTAAGTTCTTCCCCCTTCTTGTGAGCCATGCCTTGGGACTTTGAGTTCCCTTTGAACTTGGACACTTGAGGGTTGGCCCTTCCACACTGCACTATGTCTCAATCTTGCAATGTATTTGGGTGTGAGCACTGCCCGGAGTCCATGAGGCTCTTAGGGAACTCTTACACACCCCAAATGAGAAAGGCTTTGGATCTTGGTCTTTGGAGTTAGTTTACTTCATGCTTCAGGCAGGAAAAGCTCTCCTTGGTTGTAATTTTTATTTTTTATGATGTAGTTTCTTTATGTATTTTGGTCTGTAATAATTTTGTAATAAACTTCTGGGGTGATTAGTGAAAAAGGGAAGGGTAACCATGCATGCAAAGGGGTAGATATCATGTTCAAAGGGAATATTTACACTTCTACACTCATGTATCCTCTTTTCAGCTTTCACTTCTGCATCTCATATAGAGACCATGTCTATAGGTTTTTGCACTTCTGCATCTCATATAGAGACCATGTCTATAGGTTTCTGCACTTCCGCATTTTCTATAGAGACCATATCTATAGGTTTCTGCACTTTTGCATCTCATATAGAGACCATGTCTATAGGTTTCTGCACTTCTGCATTATATAGAGACCATGTCTATAAGTCATTTCTGAAATGCTGCATATCATATAGATAATATGCCTATAGGACTTCATGAATTTTGCATCTGCATCTCTCACTAGGCAAACTTGTTTATAGGTTTAAATAACTAACAACATTTTAGATACCATGCCCATAGGATTTCTGCACTCTTACTACGCCTGTAAAGAGTGTTTAAAGACAATAACGCCTAGAAAGCATGCCTATAGGAACTATCAACTAAATCTGAATCGTCCATTCGCTTATGAGTCTAAAATCAGTAGCAACAATAACGACTGCAGAAGTTATATTCCTGTAATTGACAATTTCTTTTCCTTAAAATCAGTATACTTCTTTTCTGAAACTAATAGATATCATGCCTATAGGTTTTTGTTTAACACTTAGGCAAGCCATAAGGTAAATTATAAATTGAATCAGATTCTAATAACTACAACTAGCAGGCAGGCCTAATTCGGGCTTCTTATCTGAAATATGCAATAGATCAGTCTGCCACAACTCTTAAGGTTAAGCAGACCCTAATCAGTACGTGCAAGACATTCCAAACTATATGCTTCTTTTTGTTGTTAAGGAGGTTTGTCTGAGCCTTTCTATCTGTTATGTGCTTCTCCCCACATTTGTTACATATGTGTTTTGATTTTCGCCTTAGAATTTTGTCCTTTGAAACTATAAAACCTCACACTCCTTCCCTTAAGGATTAGTAGTCCCAAATACCTCCGGGGCTGATAGGAGTGGGGCGGGTAATAGTGTCACGACCCCAAACCCGGTCGTGATGGCGCCCAACACTAATGCTAGGCAAGCCCGACCATTTACTCTCTCAACCCGAGCACAAAGCTCAAAACCAATTAATCATATACTTAAAATCAAATATTAATACTCATAGTTGAAATACTCAATTAAAACAATGCGAAATACTGACATAACTGTAACTCCCAAAGACCTGGGGTCATGAGTCTAGATCCTCTAACCAATACAGAGTCAAGAATCCTCAAAATAAGTATGTTCTAAAGTACGGAAATAATAAAGGGATAAGGGAGGAGTCGGGTCCTGCGGACGTCATAGCAGCTACCTCGACCACTCCTGGAACTCTGGAAACCAGCGGCTAGCTCAACTCAGCTCCCGAAGTACCTGAATCTGCACACAAGGTGCAGGGAGTAGGGGGTGAGTACTACCAACTCAGTGAGTAATAAGCATAAAAAATGTCTGAAGATAAGAAATCAACGAAATGCCACAAAGTAAAGCTAAAACTAACAGTCCAACACCTAGCTACGAACCAATAGCAAAACAACTTCAAATATAACAGTCAAGTATAATGTAAGGATGCAATACAATGCACATGACCGCTACGGCGCGTAGCCCGATCTATTTAACGTCGACGACGCTCACTGGGGGTGTGCACAGACTCCGGAGGGGCTCCTTCAGCCCAAGCGCAATATAATCATATCATTCGCTGCGGCGTGCAGCCCGATCCATACTCAGTCCACAATATGCATATGAGTCACGTAACAGATTTAATTAATTTCCCAATTTCCAATTTATTAAGAAGAATATACTTTAGATATTTAACTTCAGGAAAAGTGACTTAGCGTTTCTAACAGTGATTAAACACAGGATTGAGATCAATGATTATACAAAGCATGCTATCACAATGACATTCATCCTCTAAGGATGCTACAGATCGGCACAAGGCCCCAAACACGGCAATAAGCCCAGATATATTCAATACAGGGTGCGTATCAGTCGCCAATATAGAAATATTCTTGTTCGGGATGGTCTAAGTCTCAATCCCCAGTCATAACCAATCCCGCACCTGCCATGGGGTGCGAGTCACGCCCTACAATAGCGTCACAATGTGATAAGCCGGGGTTTCAAACCCTCAAGCCATCATATACACCAACTACTCACCTCTATCCGGCCGTAGAATGGTCCGCAATGCCTTTTCCTTTCGTATCGACCTCCTCGCGCGTCGAATCTAGTCAAAATCACAACGAATACATAAGTATGGGGTAAAGAAACATAACCCAATCAAAAATACTCGAAAAGTACTAAAATTCACGAAGTTGGTAAAACCCGAGCTCCGGTCCCACTTCTCAAAAAATTCCAAAAATCATACCAACACATTCCTCGTCTCGCCACGAGTCCGTGCATATAAAGTTAACCAAAATCGGAGTTCGTTTGACCCTCCAAATTCCATTTTTACATCACAGCTTTCCAAGCCCTAGCTTGACCCGTTTTTGATGAATTTTCTACAGTTTACATGTAATTTCTACCATAAATTCGAGTATTTAGGCCAAGGAACTTACCTCCAAGTTATTCTCAATCAAAACCCTCGAATTTCCTTGCTCAAAGCTCTTAAGAATGTCAACAATGGAGGAAAAATATGAAAGGATCGCGGATGAAATATTATTTTAAAACCCTTCTGTCGCCCAGCCCAGTTTTCGCTTCTGCGGTCCCGTAACCGCTTCTGCGGCCATAGGACCGCTCATGCGGTTTTTCATTAAAACTCAAGGGCCGCTTCTGCGACACCAATTTCCGCTTCTGCGGAAGCTCACCCCCTGGCCAAACCCGCTTCTGCGACCGCCTGTCCGCTTCTGCAGACTCGCTTAAGCGAAAAGTGTCCCGCTTTTGCGGAACTGCCCAACTCCACTCCAGACTGCTTATGCAATCTCTTAGCCGCATCTGCGGAACCGCTTCTGCGGCTCTTTTTCCGCAGATGCGGAAATACCAGAAGCCAGGTGCACCAGACCTGCACAAACATCAAGATTCTCCGTTTAACCACCTGAAATCACTCCGAGGCCCTCGGGACCTCAACCAGTAGCACCAACACACCCCAAGACCTTATTCAAACTTGTTCCAATCATCAAAACACTATCGTTAACATCAAAATCATCGAATTACCACGGATTCAAGCCTAAGTTAAACTAAAACTTCCGAAACTTGCATTTGATCTAAAACCCGTCCTAAACACCTCCGAATGATCTGAAACTTTGCACGCATATAAAAAATCACCTAACGGAGCTACTGCAACTCTCGGGATTCCATTCCGACCCTCGGATCAAAATCTCACCTACCATCCGAAATTCACCAAATCCAACCTTAGCCAATTCAAGCCTAATTCTACACCGGACCTCCAAATTCAATTCCGACTGCGCTCCTAAGTCACAAATCCCCCCGAAACTAGTCGAATCATCGAAATTCCATTCCGAGCCTTCTAACTCATAAGTCAACATTCGGTTGACTTTTCCAAACTAACCTTCTCATAAAGAGACTTATTGTCTCATTTCTAACCGAACTCTAACCGAATTACTTCAAATTCTCCAAACACATATAATGAAACATATAGAAGCATAAAACGGGAAAAACGGGGTGATAACTCCCGTAACGACGGGTCGGGTCGTTACATCCTCCCCAACTTAAACAAACGCTCGTCCTCGAGCGTATCCAGAGTTGTTCTAGAAGCCAACCAACAGCTAAACGATCTTACCAATCATATACCCGGGGTGATCCCACGTCACCCTATCTCGCATAGGTCCGATAACAAAACATGGCTGAAATTTTCACAATCCATCTAGTCCATAAACCATAGAACCACACTGCACTTTCCAAAATCATACACAAGATCAGAAACTCACATCTATATTCAAAATAAGCCTAAACCAGCTGTAATAACCCATGCTTGCACCCTCAGGTGAAAACATATGATATACCGCCTAAACCAACCACTCGGAACTATAACTTCTATTCACAGCAGTTGTCCCCAGTAACCAATTACCGGCAGAGAACCTCTCACTAGCTAAAGCCTTATTCCAACACTCTCATATACTGCCGACGATGAATGAAACACGCTATAAACCGTAATCATCTCTCAGATCAACCATTCATGAATCCACTTCCCTTGACTGATATCACAACAGATTTCCGGGTCAAACCTCGATATTATCTTCCTAACAAGCTGAGATCAAATCTGTCCGTATGCATTAATGAACCCAACGATCACCTCGAACCCAACACCACTCTGGTGATATGATATCTCCATACAAGCCTAAACCACAACCTCAAGCTCATCAATACCATTACAACACAAGGCTGAGACTCCGTCTCGCATCGTAGAAATATAACAGCTGAATCTTCCTCGAAAGGTCATAACTCCACGTAGCCTCGCTACAATACGCGATCCTATCCCAACACTGTTACACATGAAGCGCCTCAAGACTCTGTGAATCAAAATTCAACAGCCACACACAATTGATGCCTGACACTAACGCACTTCATCACACCCACGGTGAAACAGATAACACACGACATGCAACCTGATAGGCCATACCCAACACTCCATTTTACCGAGCGACACGCAATTACTCTTCCCGCTCGACCTCCACTATGAATCCCCCTAATAGAACTGCACCATTGTGTGCCCCATAACCAGCAAATCATACGCCTCACAGCACAGAAAAGTTAACTCCTAGATCTCCTCAGNTTCGAATATTTAGGCCAAGGACTTACCTCCAAGCGATTATCAGTCAAAACCCTCGAATTTCCTTGCTCAAAGCTCTTAAGAACGTCAACAATGGAGGAAAAATATGAAAGGGTCGCGGATGAAATATTATTTTAAAACCCTTCTGTCGCCCAGCCCAGTTTTCGCTTCTGCGGTCCCGTAACCGCTTATGCGGGACCGCTTCTGCGGCCATATGACCGCTTATGCGGTTTTTCATTAAAACTCAAGGGCCGCTTCTGCGACACCAATTTCCGCTTCTGCGGAAGCTCACCTCCTGGCCAAACCCGCTTCTGCGACCGCCTGTCCGCTTCTGCGGACTCGCTTAAGCGAAAAGTGTCCCGCTTCTGCGGAACTGCCCAACTCCACTCCAGACCGCTTATGCGATCTCTTAGCCGCATCTGCGGAACCGCTTCTGCGGCTCCTTTTCCGCAGATGCGGAAATACCAGAAGCCAGGTGCACCAGACCTGCACAAACATCAAGATTCTCCGTTTAACCACCCGAAATCACTCCGAGGCCCTCGGGACCTCAACCAGTAGCACCAACACACCCCAAGACCTTATTCAAACTTGTTCCAATCATCAAAACACTATCGTTAACATCAAAATCATCGAATTACCACGGATTCAAGCCTAAGTTAAACTAAAACTTCCGAAACTTGCATTTGATCTAAAACTCGTCCTAAACACCTCCGAATGATCTGAAACTTTGCACGCATATAAAAAATCACCTAACGGAGCTACTGCAACTCTCGGGATTCCATTCCGACCCTCGGATCAAAATCTCACCTACCATCCAGAATTCACCAAATCCAACCTTAGCCAATTCAAGCCTAATTCTACACCGGACCTCCAAATTCAATTCCGACTGCGCTCCTAAGTCACAAATCATCCCCCGAAACTAGTCGAATCATCGAAATTCCATTCTGAGCCTTCTAACTCATAAGTCAACACTCGGTTGACTTTTCCAAATTAACCTTCTCATAAAGAGACTTATTGTCTCATTTCTAACCGAACTCTAACCGAATTACTTAAAATTCTCCAAACACATATAATGAAACATATAGAAGCATAAAACGGGGAAAACGGGGCGGTAACTCCCGTAATGACGGGTCGGGTCGTTACAAATAGCATGCAATAAGAAACGAGACTATTCCGCGCTTTAATACCTTAACGGGGTGGGAAATGGTAGATATGGATATGATGACCATGCGATAACACCACGTGTATAAACGGTTACCGGGTGTTGTGTGGGGTGATCCATATTATTTATAAACCTAGTACCCCTCCCTTTACTTGTTTATTTTATTCAAAATTTCAAAACTGCTTTTCTCAAACTTCAGCTTCTTTATCTTCTTTTAATTTCAATTACTTACCACAATTATGTGAAAATCCCCCTCTTTTACTTGTTTATTCAGAATTTTAAACTGCTTCTTCTCAAATTTCAGTTTCTTTTAACTGCAATTACTTGCAACTATTATGTGAACCCCCCCCCCCCCCATATTTGTAACTCCTATTTGTCTATTTGTTGTTTGCACTTAAAGTAACAATTATAGTATGGCCGGGAACCACACTAGTGGATCTCGAGGGGTGCCTAACACCTTCCCCTCGGGATAATTTCAAGCCCTTAACCAATCTCTGGTTTTCTCAATCAAAGTTCTTCTTAGTGTCCTAATGCACTTAATCATTAAGTGGCGACTCTTCAATTCAAACCCAATTCCCAAAAGGAAACGAGTTGTCCTCCCAAATGTCATAAACCCGATTTCGCGAGAAAAAGGGGGCATCGACAGCATGGCGACTCAGCTGGGGAAATCTTTAAGACTTTTACCATTTCATGCTATTTGTGACTTTATGCTTCTTTATATGTCTTTACTAGTTTAAATGCCTTTAAGTATTTTTCCTTCTTCTACCTCGGAACTAACTTGGCTCTTTGTTTCTTTCCTTTATTTCTCTTAATGCTTTCCTTTATCTCTTTCCTTTAATACTGTCATAAATTATGAGAAACTGTTGTAATTATTACTTTATGAACGTGCAAATACGTGACAACTTGTTTGATTATTGTAACTGCATATTCAACATCATCTTCCACTCGTGCCAAACAAAATACCATAGCAACGCTTATAATGAGTGGTTGCGCTCTTCCGATATTATCACCCCCTAAATCTGGCAAAGGCATATTTGCGGTAAAACCAGTCGATCAACGGTGTTGTCGACGGTTCCGCGCCTTCCCTCTTGAGTTGTCCGCTCAAGGGTACCAGTCTAAAACCCCATAGAAACCCTTTCTGTTTAATTGTGCATGCATCATGGTCAAACTTAGCCGAGTCAGTTATATTGTCCGCATAATGACTCTTTAAGATAGCTTTGTCCAAAGTCCACTGGGTTTCCCAAAATCCAAACGGACACTACCACGTTTTGTGCATTTACTTGGAGAACTAAATGCCTCTATGCTAATTATTGATATTTAGTAGTCGAGTCTGGCGGGGGTAGGGTCTAACCCTTTTGTTTTGCAGAAAATGAGGCACGAAGTCCCCAGTTTCGGTATGATTAGCACACCCCCACTCTTGCTAGACTGGTGGAGGTGTCTTCCATCAAATGACCAAATCAATGAGTGGAAAGAGAGAGCCGCCAAAGCTAGCGAAAAGTTGGAATATCTGGAATACAATCTGCTGCCAGAACTCTGAGGGAAACGAAGGAGAACACCTGGCAAAGGCATTTTTACTGGTGAACCTACGCGAGCTGGAGGATTTGATCAACGAGAGCATTCAACCTGAGGAAGGTCCCTCTGGGACCAAATAGATAGGAATTTCCATTTTTTGCCTTATAAGATGTAATAAGGCCAATGGCCATTAGTGACTTCTAATTATTATTTAGTGTCGTTTTGGGATTCGTCTACCTTTTATCAATAAAATGAGGCATTTAGCATTCTAAGTTCTCCAAATTAACTTGTTGCTAGGCCTACCTCGGGCACAATGAGGTCCCTAAAATTAGGGCACGCTTTATAGTTCCTGCACTACGTGTTTAAATATCGCAACATTTTTTTCCTTATGATCCGTGACTTATCACCTTTTGTTTTTACTTTTTGATTATTCCCCTTCCCAAAGGTTAGTTCGTAAACTCTGACAACATCAGCATATTTTACAAGGTCCAGGGGCCCTCCACCTACTCCTCCTCCCAGTCCTGTCAGACACAAAAGCAAAAGGAGAATGGAAGATTCGAACAACTCAGCTGAACGTGTAGAGGTCACTCGTGGTTCTCTGGTCCCAAAGGAAAATACCTCTCAACTAGAACAAAAGCTATTGAAGTTCCAAGAAGAACTTGATCAAGTCCGGAATTTGGCAAGTCTGTCATTTTCCCTCACCACTCCAGAAGTTACTTTCCCAAACACTCAGAATCCCATACCTCCACAAAACATCCCAAAGCAACCCGCTCGTCACCACCACTGCAATACTTGCCACACTCCCAACAATACTCCACAACTCATCCCGGAACCCTTGAACTCCACAAATGACCACCGCCACACCCAACACAACACCCCCATCTACGTGGAGACTGTGCCGCACTCCACCCAGCCCATCTCAAGCACACCCGAGTCCATTAATAAGGACTCGCTCATCAGAAATTGGGCCGAAGAGCTTAAAAGCTTGACCACCAGGATTCAAGGCGTTGAAGGAATTAAGGGAATTGAGGGGCTAAACTATGAAGATCTATGCATACATCCTGATGTCGAACTGCCCGAGGGTTACAAACCTCCCAAGTTCGAAATGTTTGATGGTACAAGGGATCCCAGGGTTCACCTGAAAACATACTGCGACAAGCTGGTCGGAGTAGGAAGGGACGAGAAGATCCGCATGAAGCTTTTCATGAGGAGCCTGAAAGGAGATGCTCTGTCTTGGTACATTAGCCAAGACCCAAAGAAGTGGTCGAACTGGGTAAGTATGGCGTCCGACTTCATGGATAGATTCAGGTTCAATACGGAAAATGCACCGGATGTGTTTTACATTCAGAATTTAAAGAAGAAACCCACAGAAACATTCTGCGAGTATGCCACTCGTTGGAGATCAGAGGCTGCTAAGGTCCGACCTGCTTTAGGGGAAGAACAAATGAACAAGTTTTTTGTCCGGGCTCAGGATCCGCAATACTATGAAAGACTGATGCTGATCGAGAATCATAATTTTATGACATCATCAAGCTAAGAGAAAGGATCGAGGAAGGTATCAAGAGTGGTATGGTTACGAACTTTGAAGCCTTGCAAGCTACCAATAAGGCTCTACAGTCTGGTGGTGCATCCAAGAAAAGGGACATAGGCGCCATAATGGTTGCACAGAGAACCAAATCACCTGTCAAATACCAAACTTATCCAACGCCTCCACTTACATATCAGCCTACCCCAAATTAGCAAGCACCCTCACCCTCTTATCATACTCCACCACCCACTTATCAGTCACCTCCACCTCCTGTATTTCAGCCAACTTCACCCAAATACTCCCAACCAGCACATGTTATCCAAGCATACAACACTCAAAAATCCCACTATCAATCACCTCCCCCTCATCAAAACTTTCCTAGACCCCGACCAAATTTTGACCGCAGACCTCCCAAACAGTATACCGCCATTGCCGAACCAGTTGACCAGCTTTACGAAAGGCTCAAAGCTGCTGGTTATGTCACCCCTATCCATGCTATAACCCCTGAAAACCCTTCCCAATGGGTCAACCCAAATAAAACCTGTGCATACCATTCAGGCATGAAGGGGCATACCATTGATGAATGCCGCTCTCTGAAGGATAAGATCCAGACTTTGATTGACAACAAGATCATCGTGGCAAAGGAGCCTGCTCCGAATGTCCGCAATAACCCTCTACCAGACCACAAGGGAGGAGGTGTTCACATGATTGAAATAGAGGATATCGGAGCAGCCGATACCCCGTTTGGAGCAGACCTTCCAACCGACCGAAGTCATCTATGGGTCAGAAGAAGAAGAAGCACTAGCAGCAATGAGGAATTTGTTCCTAGAAGACGATAATATGGATTGCTGTGTCGTTCTCGAGGAGGGGGGGGGGAGGAAGGCCCTTCCATACAGGCTGTAAGCAGAGGAGCATGCCTCAATAACTGGACCGTCAGAACCACCAGAGCCCGGCGTGCCTCGGGGTAGCAAGGCTGAACAAGCACCATGCACTATTTTATTTTACTAGTTTACTTTCCTTTCGCATTTTATTTTTTGCAAGAAAGAGCTCCAATACATTTATGGAATTTATCAAAGCATTTCAATTTTCTTATAAATCTTACTCTTATTATTTTCTCTCATTACTTTACTTATACAACATTACTATTACTTATCTTGGTGAATCAATGACTGTGACATGCAACGAGACAACGCAACAAACGGACATTGATTCAGAGGAAGACGATATACCGAAAGAAATTGTTAAAGAAGTTGAGAATTTTGAAAATATGCCTAAGTCCAACTTGGACGAGACTGAGATTGTTAACCTGGGAGATGCAGAAAACATCAAAGAAACACGAATCAGCGTTCATTTGTCACCATCAGAGAAGGAAGAATATACAGAGTTCCTAAGGGAGTAAGAGGACATATTTGCCTGGTCGCACGACGACATGACTGGGCTGAGCACATCTATTGTGGCTCACAAATTGCCGACTGATCCGACATGTCCACCAGTAAAACAGAAGCTCAGAAAGTTCAAGCCAGATATGAGTTTGAAAATCAAGGAAGAAGTCACTAAGCAGGTCAAAGCTAAGGTTCTCAGGGTAGTAGAGTATCCAACGTGGTTAGCCAACATTGTGCCAGTACCGAAGAAGGACGGGAAGGTTAGAGTCTGTGTCGACTACCGGGATCTCAACCGGGCCAGTCCAAAAGACGACTTCCTCTTGCCAAACATACACATCCTGATTGACAATTGCGCCAAGCACGAGTTGCAATCATTTGTAGATTGTTTTGCTGGGTATCATCAGATCTGGATGGATGAAGAAGATGCTGAGAAAACGACTTTCATTACGCCGTGGGGAATGTACTGCTATAAAATGATGCCATTTGGGTTAAAGAATGCAGGGGCCACCTACATAAGGGCCATGACCACCATTTTTCATGACATGATACATAAGGAGATCGAAGTATATGTAGATGACGTCATCATCAAGTCCAAGAGAGCCGATGATCACATGGAAGATTTGAGGAAGTTCTTCAATAGACTGAGAAGGTACAACTTGAAGCTGAATCCCGCGAAATGTGCATTTGGGGATCCTGCCGGAAAACTACTTGGGTTCATCGTGAGTCGCCGAGGGATAGAACTGGATCCATCAAAGGTTAAAGCTATCCAAGAATTGCCACCGCCAAAGAACAAGAAAGAAGTAATGAGTTTCTTAGGGAGACTTAACTACATCAGCCGGTTCATAGCACAATCTACCGTTATCTGTGAGCCAATCTTCAAGATGTTGAAGAAGGACGCCGCTACCAAATGGACTGATGATTGCCAAAGGGCCTTCGACAAGATCAAGGAGTACTTGTCAACACCGCCAGTCTTGGTCCCGCTTGAGCCAGGTAGACCCCTACTACTCTACCTTGCGGTATTGGATGGAGCGTTTGGTTGTGTTCTCGGGCAGCATGATGAAACGGGGAGAAAAGAGTAGGCCATCTATTATCTCAGCAAGAAGTTCACCCCGTACGAAGCCCGGTATTCTCTGTTGGAACGCACCTGCTGTGCTTTGACTTGGGTAGCTCAGAAGCTGAGGCATTATTCTATGCCTATACTACATATCTCATATCAAGGACGGATCCATTGAAGTACATCTTTCAGAAGCCCATGCCCACTGGCAAGCTAGCCAAGTGGCAAATCCTGCTGAGTGAATTCGACATTGTCTACGTGACCTAGAAAGCAGTCAAGGGACAGGCACTAGCGGATCATCTCGCCGAAAACCCTGTGGATGGAGAATACGAGCCCCTAAAGACGTATTTTCCGGACGAAGAGGTATCATTCATAGGAGAAGGCATTGTAGAGTCCTATGATGGTTGGAGGATGTTTTTCGACGGAGCAGCAAATTTCAAAGGAGTAGGCATAGGAGCAGGCCTAGTATCAGAAACTGGCCAACATTATCCGGTATCCGCCAAGCTCAGGTTCCACTGCACTAACAATATGGCCGAGTACGAAGCCTGCATCTTAGGGCTCAAGATGGCCATTGACATGAACATCCAAGAGTTGTTAGTGATTGGAGATTCAGACTTGCTTATACATCAGGTCCGAGAAGAATAGGCAACCAAGAACTCCAAGATACTCCCATACCTGCATCATGTACAGGAGTTGAGAAAGAGGTTTACAAAAACGGAATTTCAACATGTTCCCAGAGTCCAGAATGAGTTCGCCAATGCATTGGCTACCCTGTCCTCTATGATACAACATCCAGATAAGAATTTCATTGATCCTATTCCGATAAAGGTCCACGATCAGCCAGCTTACTGTGCTCATGTCGAAGAAGAAGTAGATGGAAAACCTTGGTTTCATGATATCAAGGAATATTTGGCAAAAGAAGAATATCCTGAGCTCGCAAATGCTACTTAGAAGCGCACACTTCGAAGGTTGTCCAATAATTTCTTTCACGGCGGAGGAATCCTGTATAGGAGGACTCCGGATTTGGGATTACTAAGGTGTGTTGACGCAAAAGAAGCATCCAGACTACTAGAAGAAATCCATGCCGGGACCTGTGGGCCACATTAAACGGTTTTGTCTTAGCCAAAAAGATACTTCGGGCAGGTTATTTTTGGATGACTATGGAGACGGACTGCATCCAGTATGTCCGAAAGTGCCACCGCTGCCAGATACATGCCGACATGATAAAGGTGCCTCCAAATGAGCTTAATGCAACAAGCTCGCCATGGTCGTTCGCCGCATGGCGAATGGATGTTATCGGACCAATCGAACCTGCCGCATCAAACGGGCACAGGTTTATCCTAGTAGCAATTGACTATTTCACCATATGGGTTGAAGCAGCATCTTACAGAGCAGTAACTAAGAAAGTTGTGGCAGACTTCGTCCGTGACCGTATTGTTTGTCGATTCGGGATTCCAGAATCAATCATTACTGATAACGGTTCCAACCTCAACAGCGACTTGATGAGAACCATGTGTGAAACCTTCAAGATTAGACACAAGAATTCTACAGCCTACAGGCCCCAAATGAATGGAGCTGTGGAAGCCGCTAACAAAAACATCAAGAAGATATTGAGGAAAATGATAGAGAAGCATAAGCAATGGCACGAAAAGTTATCATTTGCTCTGTTGGGGTATCACACCACAGTCAGCACATCAACTGGGGCAACCCCCCACATGCTGGTTTATGGTACGAAAGCCGTCATTCCCGTCGAGGTGGAAATTCGTTCTTTAAGGATCATACAGGAAGCTGAACTCGACGATGCAGAATGGGTAAAGAGTTGTTACGAGCAACTAGCCCTAATAGATGGAAAGAGAATGAATGCAGCGTGTCATGGTCAGCTTTATCAGAACAGAATGTCCAGAGCCTTCAACAAAAGGGTCAAGTCGAGACAGTTCACACTAGGGCAGCTGGTATTAAAGAAAGTTTTTCCGCACGAAGATGAAGCCAAAGGGAAATTCTCTCCCAACTGGCAAGGTCCATACATGGTTCACCGGGTTCTGACAGGAGGAGCCCTCATACTTGCCGAAATAGACGGAGAAGTTTGGCCGAAGCCGATTAATTCAGATGCAGTCAAGCGCTACTATGTGTAATCTTATGTTTTCCTATATGATGTAATTTGAACTACGTCTGACCTGATTCCCGTTTAAGAGGGGATACGTAGGCAGCCTTATGGGTTCGATCACAATTCAATAAAAGTTTCATATTCCCCGCAGTTGGAAACTGGGGCAGAATTTTGAGGAGAACCCTCAAAATTCCGAAGTAATTTCAGCCGATCATCGCAAGCAACCGTCAGAAGCAGCAACCCAGTAAACTGGGGCAAAATTTTGAGGAGGACCCTCAAAATTCCGAAGCGAGAGAGGTTGCAATGTCCTGAACCACGTCACAGTCATCGGTTCATCTAAAAACTATTTCTTAAATATATACTCATGTCATATTTTTACAAACTCATGCATGTCTATTACCAAAATTGCTCTGTTTAGCAACGTTACCCCCAATGATACGCACAGTATCACCAAAAACAGAGCCAAGCAGGTCAAGCAATGGCAGCGGGGACACGAACTAACCATTCCCCTTACAAAACTCACAATCTTTCTTTGGATGCAGGCACCCAAGTCGCAAAATCGTAGAATATATTTTACACCCATTCTATTCAGAATATAACTCTCAGAACCGTCACACCTATTCACAGTTGCTATCCACACACAATATCCCCAGCAACCACAATATCACAATCAGCTATCAGCTAAGAAATTTTATTGCTATTCACCTTTACCATTCTGCCTTCCGAGGTTAAGCTCTACCTCCATTTGCATTTCTTGCATTGCATAAGGCTACCATTCTGCCTTCCGAGGTTAAGCTCTATCTCCATCTGCATTTCTTGCATTGCATAGGGCTACCATTCTACCTTCCGAGGTTAAGCTCTACCTCCATCTGCATTTCTTGCATTGCATAAGGCTACCATTCTGCCTTCCGAGACTAAGCTCTGTCTCCATCTGCATTTCTTGCATTGCATAAGGCTACCATCCTGCCTTCCGAGACTAAGCTCTGTCTCCATCTGCATTTCTTGCATTGCATAAGGCTACCATTCTACCTTCTGAGACTAAGCCCTGTCTCCATTTGCATCGGCTGAAAGATCGCCACCTTCATCTACATCCTGCATGGCTGAAAGATCGCCACCTTTATTTATGTCTTGCATCAGCTGAAATATTGCCACTTTTATTTATGTCTTGCATCGGCTGAAAGATCGCCATTTTACTTACATTTTGCATGGCTGAAATATCGCCACTTTATTTACGCTTTCATGGCCTGAAAGATCACCACCTACTGCATTTCATAGGCTGAAAGATCGCCAAAATTGTCCAAGGGCATCATTGTTCGGAGGCACCATTCGCATAGCCCGAGAACGTCATGCCATGGCCTGAGGACCCCTTTTGTCTCTTAAATATCATTATTCAAAGGCATCATCGCTCGGAGGCATCATTCTCATAACCCGAGAACATCATTTCATGGCCTGCAAACCCTTTATTATATGCTTCATGGCCCAGGACATCATGGTCTAAGGACGTCATCCTAACCGCCCAAAGACAACATTCATGGTCCAACGGGAACTTGCATCATGTTTAAATTTATGCACAATATATGCTCGTATTGCTTATTTGCAGGTAAATCGGCTAGCAACGGCCATCTCAGCAGGAGCGATCCCGCTCCAGTTCCCGTAGCCCTATTTAATCTTAACCATCCATCCCAACCTAAATATCGCGTCCGTTCTTGAAAGATCTCCATCGGCATATCCCGCCGACGGATCCTGAACTACATGTGGCCTGATTCCTGTAAGACCAGGGATATGTAGGCAGCTCAGGAACCAGAGCACGGTCAAATTCTTCAAACCGTTTCGTTCGGTCAAATTGGCCATCATATCTTTACCCGACAACTCTTTCATCCTTCCCGGGTAAAAAGGGGCAGCTGTTGATACCCAATTTTTCCCTATGTATTTTTACATGAAAATACTTTCAAAATAGAATATGTATGCATATATAATTATGCCCAAGTGTTTAGTATTTTTTCTAATTTTAAAAAATATAGATTTTTAAACCGATTTATTGCCCTATTTTAGCAATACAAAAGCCAATAAGTGTTCTTCAAATTATCATTTTTGGTGATTAATCTATTTTATCTTATATTTATGCCAATATATAGCTAAGGTAATTTTTTACACATTTTTATAAATCGATTTGGTATTTTTAAGTACTAAATTTGTACACTAAATTGCTAATTCTAGTCCTATTTTCAAATTAACAGCATTTTATAATTATGAAATTGGGTTCCAGTATTTTTAAATTAATATTTGTATATTATTAACTGATCCAGTACTTTTAATTTGTTTTCAAAATTATTTTTACTATTTTTTATAAATTAAAAAGGAAAAACTGGCTATTTAAATATGGCCCCATTTCGTTTCAATTATGGCCCAAATTGATCCCCCTAATTGACCCAATTTTAAACCCCTAACCCAATTTCAATCCAACCCGCCTCTGAACCAACCAATTTAACCCGCCGACCCTCTCTTAATCCAGGCCGTTGATCATTTTGATCAACGGCCACGATCATTCCTTACCTTTTTTAATCCTAAAGACTACCCTAATACCTCTCATTATCTCCTATCACCCGCCTCTGAATACCCTCTCCTCTCAAACTCTCTCGAACTCTCTCGAAACCCTAGCCTCTCTCATCATCTTCAACCTCAATCTCACCGGAATCCATGGACTCTCAGGCCATGGATGGTTTAAACTCATCTCCGTCTGCTCTTAAACACTTGGTACTCGAAGGTTCGAGGTCTGACCTCGAAGGTTTTCGTTCAGATCTTTGCAAACTCAAGGTTCTATGGCCATCTCCGGCCCAGCTCCGGCACACTATGGTGTTTTGAGCCTGGTTCTGACTTATCCGACTCAGATCAGACCTTTTTCCAGGCCTTTCTCATTCTAGGGTTCTTCTGAAACCCTGACTACTCGAGGTTCTCTCCGATTTTTCTTAGATCTGTCACATATCTGTGCTCTACTTGGGTTTTTAAACAATTTCCCCAATTTTTCTTTCAAAATTATCTTTTAAAAATCACTTCTCTTCGATTTAGGGTTTTCTGAAAGGTTCAAAATGTTTCTCCGACTTTTCTTTTCCTTTCTTTGTGTGTATTTGTCACGCATGAGCTTCTACTGCTTTCTTATGCTTTCTCTCTATTATACATGTCCTTCTGTGCTTTGTTTTTCTACTGTGATACCATGCTCGCATGTTTATCTTGCCGTGTTTTCCTATATGTTCTTTTGCTATACTTTTCCGGTATTTTTGTGTTCTTCTACTGTATGTATTTCCTACTGAGTTCTTAAGTTTTTTTGTTTGCCTTCTACTGAACTTTGCTTGAGTTCTTCTAAAAGACCTCTTTAAACGTATTTCCACTACTGTTTTCTTAAGTGTTATACTATCTTTTTCTCTTTTGAACCCTGTTTAAGTCCCTTTTAAAAGGTTTTTCTTAAACATGTTTCTTCTACTACCATGTTGTTCTCTCATTTGTGCTTCGAGTTAGTTTCTTCACTCTGTTTGCTTTGGATTTTCTGTTGTATTTGCTTGTCTTCTCATGAGATTCTGAAAAGAAATCTCTGAGCCCGTTGCCTCCTCATCTCTGTATTTGACTCGAGTCGGAAACCCTAGAATTTGGGGGGTTCCTCCGAGTTTGGTCATATGATTGAATTAGGGTTCTGTTTGAGAACCCTTAACTCTTTCGGACTAATTTCTGAGTCTATGAACTAAGTTTGGACTTCTTTGTTTGTGTACAATTCTGAACTCTTTTAAATTCCTCTATGCTAGACTCTTCTATTGAATAGCATGACAAACTTCTTCATGTTTAACGTGTCTGTATGCTTTTATATGATGAATTTTTCTTCAAAAGAGTTTTCAACTTGTGATTGATTCAGAATTCTTTTTTAATAAGTCTAATTGATTGGTACTGATTTTCCTTAAGTCAAAATCTTTCCCATCTTTCTGACCTGGTTCATTCATACAAAATCTTCAATTTCTGATTTACTAGCTGTTAATTGATTCCTTTGCCTTATTTGCACAAACCGTGTACTATCAAGACTTTTTCCTTAAATATACCTCTATGTATTTACCCCTCTTGTACTGCTTTGAAAAGGTGTTTGATTAGTCTCTTTCCTTAATTATTTTTACCCGTTTGAAATTAGAATCCCTTAATTAAAGGGAAACCTTGTGAAATTGATTTTCAAACTATTTTCTTACCTATTTCTGCTTGCTTTCTACACTATAAATACATGACCTTTCTACACATTAAAATACAACACATTACACGATCAACACACATTACACACTTCAAACACTTATAATTTCACAGTTCTCTTCTAAACTCATAGCATTCTGACTACTTGTTTGCACTTTGGTTTTACAAGACTACTGCTTTCTTTTGCTTGTTTCCTTAAGACTGGTATGTTCTAGTTTTGGTTTAAGCATCATCCTAATGTGTTTACTTACAGCTTTTACATCCATGTCTATTTACTGTTTGTATGAAGTTTAAATGTCAATTAGCATGTTAATTTCCTTTCATCTGTTTCTGCTGTGAATCCCTGCACCCCTGTTTCCCTCTATGTGCTTTGAGTTGTAGTTCAGAACATGGCAATATGCAAGTTATTACCCATGTTTGGACTTGATCCCTTTGGGGATCCTAACTCCCAAAAACAATGTGTCCTAATAGGCCGGTGGGGTGTGCCAGCATTTCCTATTGCTAGGTATGACCACTAGCCTGTCCTTGCCACTTCCCCTTTTCCCCTTTTCAAAATTTCTTCTATGCACTTACACTCATTCCTAGTTTCTAAGTTCTTCCCCCTTCTTGTGAGCCATGCCTTGGGACTTTGAGTTCCCTCTGAACTTGGACACTTGAGGGTTGGCCCTTCCACACTGCACTATGTCTCAATCTTGCAATGTATTTGGGTGTGAGCACTGCCCGGAGTCCATGAGGCTCTTAGGGAACTCTGACACACCCCAAAATGAGAAAGGCTTTGGATCTTGGTCTTTGGAGTTAGTTTACTTCATGCTTCAGGCAGGAAAGGCTCTCCTTGGTTGTAATTTTTATTTTTTATGATGTAGTTTCTTTATTTATTTTGGTCTGTAATAATTTTGTAATAAACTTCTGGGGTGATTAGTGAAAAAGGGAAGGGTAACCATGCATGCAAAGGGGTAGATATCATGTTCAAAGGGAATATTTACACTTCTACACTCATGTATCCTCTTTTCAGCTTTCACTTCTGCATCTCATATAGAGACCATGTCTATAGGTTTCTGCACTTCTGCATCTCATATAGAGACCATGTCTATAGGTTTCTGCACTTCTACATTTTCTATAGAGACCATGTCTATAGGTTTCTGCACTTTTGCATCTCATATAGAGACCATGTCTATAGGTTTCTGCACTTCTGCATTATATAGAGACCATGTCTATAAGTCATTTCTGAAATGCTGCATATCATATAGATAATATGCCTAAAGGACTTCATGAATTTTGCATCGGCATCTGTCACTAGGCAAACCTATTTATAGGTTTAAATAACTAACAGCATTTTAGATACCATGCCCATAGGATTTCTGCACTCTTACTACGCCTGTAAAGAGTGTTTAAAGACAATAACGCCTAGAAAGCATGCCTATAGGAACAATCAACTAAGTCTGAATCGTCCATTCGCTTATGAGTCTAAAATCAGTAGCAACAATAACGACTGCAGAATTTATATTCCTGTAATTGACAACTTCTTTCCTTTAAAATCAGTATACTTCTTTTCTGAAACTAATAGATATCATGCCTATTGGTTTTCGTTTAACACTTAGGCAAGCCATAAGGTAACTTATAAATTGAATCAGATTCTATTAACTACAACTAGCAGGCAGGACTGATTCGGGCTTCTTATCTGAAATATGCAATAGATCAGTCTGCCACAACTCTTAAGATACGTTCACCCTCGAACATGCTAAGAACTGCATTGGAGTTGTCTGTAATCACTATTTAACACCTCGTGCACCTACCCGTCCCACCACAACTTAGTTGAGCACATTTGTTCGAGCAGATCTGAAAGCATGCCAATAGGAACTATCAACTAAATCTGAATCGTCCATTCGCTTATGAATCTAAAATCAGTAGCAACAATAACGACTGCAGAATTTATATTCCTGTAATTGACAATTTCTTTCCCTTAAAATCAGTATACTTCTTTTCTGAAACTGATAGATATCATGCCTATAGGTTTTCATTTAACACTTAGGCAAGCCATAAGGTAACTTATAAATTGAATCAGATTCTATTAACTACAACCAACAGGCAGGCCAGATTCGGGCTTCTTATCTGAAATATGCAATAGATCAGTCTGTCACAACTCTTAAGTTTGATCAGACCCTAATCAGTACGTGCAAGACATGTTAAACTATATGCTTCTTTTTGTTTTTAAGGAGGTTTGTCTGAGCCTTTCTATCTGTTATGTGCTTCTCCCCATATTTGTTACATATGTGTTTTGATTGTCGCCTTAGAATTTTGTCCTTTGAAACTATAAAACCTCACACCCCTTCCCTTTAGGATTAGTAGTCCCAAATACCTCCGGGACTGATAGGATTGGGGCGGGTAATAGCATGCAATAAGAAAACGAGACTATTCCGCGCTTTAATACCTTAACGGGGTGGGAAAGGGTAGATATGGATATGATGACCACGCGATAACACCACGTGTATAAACGGTTACCGGGTGTTGTGTGGGGTGATCCATATTATTTATAAACCTAGGACCCCCCTCCCTTTACTTGTTTATTTTATTCAGAATTTCAAAACTGCTTTTCTCAAACTTCAGCTTCTTTAACTTCTTTTAATTTCAATTACTTACCACAATTATGTGAAAATCCCCCTCTTTTACTTGTTTATTAAGAATTTTAAACCGTTTCTTCTCAAATTTCAGTTTCTTTTAACTGCAATTACTTGCAACAATTATGTGAAAACCCCTCCTCCCTCATATTTATAACTCCTATTTGTCTATTTGTTGTTTGCACTTAAAGTCACAATTATAGTATGGCCGGGAACCACACTAGTGGATCTCGAGGGGTGCCTAACACCTTTCCCTTGGGATAATTTCAAGCCCTTACCCAATCTCTGGTTTTCTAAATCAAAGTTCTTCTTAGTGTCCTAATGCACTTAATCATTAGGTGGCGACTCTTCAATTCAAACCCAATTCCCAAAAGGAAACGAGTTGTCCTCCCAAACGTCATAAACCCGATTTCGCGAGAAAAAGGGGGCATCGACAGATTCAAGCATAAAAATTTGTAGAAAATGGGATTTTTGGTAGAAAACCTAGAAATTGGTATTTTTGAATTTTGACCACGAAATTGGACATGGAATTTGGAATAAATTATATATTGAGTTCGTGGTGTTATGGATAAAGTTTATCTTCAAAAATTTCGGAAACCCGGGCACGTGTGCCCAAGGGTGATTTTTATCGACCTTTCGAGCGGAGTTGGAAAATTATTGTAAATAGGATTATAATGAGTATTAAAGTATATATTTATGGAATTGCTCATTTATTGACTAGTTTTGGAGCGTTGGGCATCGGTTTGAGTTGTTAGAAGGGCTTGGGAGACGGTTATGGAACTTTGGAGAGAGTTAAGTCTCCTTTCTAACCTTGTAAGAGGAAATTAACCCCATAGGTGAACTAAATCAATATGTGCTTCTATTTGTGGGGGCTACGTACGCACGAGGTGACGAGAGTCCGTACGTAGCTACTAGCTATGCCTATGTCCGGGTAGTTTTAGGTTTACATCATGTCTTGTTGATATTACTATTTGATTTATGGTTATTGTTTGCCTTGAGAAGAAGCAAGATTGAGGTTGCGTAAATTGTCTTGAAAAGAATTGAAATTGAGAAATTTAAGATTTTAAAAGTGTCACGACCCAAAATCTACTAAGGGTCGTGATGGCGCCGGATACCATTGTCAGGCAAGCCAACCAAAAGTACCTAATTAAATTCTCGTTTCAAATATTTCTAAAATCTCTCCTTTTATACGTTTAAGCTATACATAGTAAATTTCACTGAATAAGAAAAATAAAACCTTTAACAACTTTTAAAATTCTGAATAAACCCATAGACATCCCCAGAACCCGGTGTCACAAGTGCATGAGCTATTTCTTTGAACCAATATAGTACAGCATCCGTTCGGAATACAAATGGACAGAAAGTAAATACAAGACGCTGAATGAGACTATACTAGCTACGAGTCGCCTCGAGTAATGCAGCTCACCTAGTCCCAGTATCATCCATGCTGCTACGCCTAGTAGGCCGCTAGAAGTACATGTGCCTGTGCCACAAAAATGCACAGAAGTGTAGTATGAGTACAAAAACAACGTGTACTCAGTAAGTATCCCGCCTAATCTCGAAGAAGTAGAGACGAGATGGCAACTTCAACACTTACTAAAGGTCCAGTAATAATATTATTAATGCGATGACTCACGGATTTATTAGGAATAACAGTAGATTCAAGTTAATTACTAAACAGGTGAAAATTCCTCTTTATTGAAAGTCTTCGGATTCATAATCCATTAGTTAACAATTTTCTCAAATCAGGGAGAGCAGATAACAATATCAATAAATCTCAAGGCAAGCAATAAAAGCATGCGCAACACATGCCGAGGTCGTACGGCCCGATCCAACATAAATGTAAAATGTGCGCTGCCGAGGGTCGAGCGGCACGAACCATAGATGCATCTATTACCCCGCTCGCGAATCATACATGCGACACGGTCAAATTTAAATAGATAATTACCCTGCTCGCGTACCATACATGCGACGCAGGTACACATAGAAATACATTCTCAAACAACAAATTAAGAATTTCACGGGGAACATTTATCCCATCACAAGCCAATTCTCTTTTAATGATTCAAGGAATAAAATTTAATCCTCTTAGAAATTCATTTACCAATTCGATAGGATTTAAGAAATTCAACTGTCAATAAGATTGCAATTATTCCAAGTATAGCATGCTTTTGGGTCCTAGACTACCCGGACTTACACATACTAGTAGCTACGTACGGACTCTCTTTACCTCGTGCATACGTAGCCCCCAGAAATAGGAGCACATAACCAATTATTTCACCTATGGGGACAATTCCCTCTTACAAGGTTAGAAAGGAGACTCACCTCGCTCCGAAGATCCATAACCGGCATTCCACGCCCTTCTGAAGACTCGAATCGATGCTAAATGCTCCAAAGCTAGCCAGTAATTATGCAAATCCATTAATATAGGTTCAATTACTCATTACAATCCAATTCATAACAATTCCTAACCCCGATCGAAAAGTCGATAAAAATCACCCTCGGGCCCACGTGCCCGGATTCTGAAAATTGTCGACGCCCCCTTTTTCCTAAGAAATCGGGTTTACGATATTTTTGGAAAAGACAACTCTATTCCCGTTTGGGAATTGGGTTTTGGAATTGAAGAGTCACCACCTAATGATTATAGTGCATTAGGACACTTTAAAGAAGAATTTGAGATGAAGAACCAGAGTTCAGGTAAGGGCTAGAAATTATCTCGAGGGGAAGGTGTTAGGCACCCCTCAAGATCCACTAGTGTGGTTCTCGGCCATGTTACAATTGTGACTTTAAGTGCAAACAACAAGTAAACAAGCAAGAATTACAAATACAAGGGGTTTTTCATATAATAGTTGCAAAAATTTTGAATTTAAATGAAGTTAAAGAGGCTGAAATTTGAGAAGAAAGTAGTTTTCGAAATATAAATAAATAGATAAAGGGAGAGAGGTCCTATGTTTATAAATAATATGGATCGCCCCACACAACACCCGGTAACCGTTTATACACGTGGTGTTATCGCGTGGTCATCATATCCATATCTACCCTTCCCACCCCATTAAGGTATTAAAGCGCGGAATGTCTCGTTACTTATTGCATGCTAGTACCCGTCCCAATCCTATCAGTCCCGGAGGCATTTGGACTAACTAGTCCTAATGGGAGAGGGGTTTGGGGCCTTTTGGAGAGTTTTCAAAGGACAAAATACTAAGGCGTCAATCAAAACACATAATGCAAGTAAAAGGGAAAGCAAATAAGCAAGTAGAGCTCACATAAGCCTCCTAAAATCAGATAAAGCCATAGAGTTTAGCATGTCTTGCACGTACTGGTTTAGTCTATAATTAAATTAAAGCGATAAGCGGACTAGTTCAACACATATTTTTGGACAGGAAGTCTACATTAGGCTTACTCGAATGCAGTTGTCTAAGACTGATCCAGTTGATTAGCTAAACCTTTTGTCTATGTGTTAAACAGACCTATAGGCATGGTATCTACTGGTTTCAGGAAAGAGGCAAACTGATTACAGAAAAGGTTGCCAGTATTAACAGAATAATGCAGGTTTTGCAGTTGATATTGCTTAAACGAGCGTGACAGTTCAGAATCGATATTTCCTATAGGCATGCTTTCTAGCCGTTTACTGATTTTAGGCACCTTTTACAGACGTTAGCAAGAGTGCAGAAATCCTACGAGCATGATATCTAGGATGCAATTGATTATTATTTGACCTATAACTGTTTGCCTAATGATAGATGCGAAAATGCAGAATCTTAAAGACATGGTCTCTTCATGCAGAATTCTTATGAGCAGGATATCTATATGATATACAGAATTCTTATAGGCATGGTTTCTACATATGTCAGTGCAGAATTCCTATGAGCATGATTTCTATATATGAAAGTGCAGAAATCTTATAGGCATGATTTCTATATGCAGATGCATAAACTTGTGAACATGATTTCTATATATGAAAGTGCAGAAATTCAGAAGCAAACCCTATAGACAGGATGTCTATATGCTTAGTTCCAGAAATCAAATGCTAAATCCTATAGACATGTTTTATACGTGTGAAGTTGCACAAATCAGAAATAAATCCCTATAGGCATATTTTCTACCCTTAGTGCATAAAAAATAAACCCCCTCCCCCTTTTCTTTATTGAATCCTCATGAGTTTATACAAATCATTACAGACCAGTAGAACAAAACTGAAATTAAAAGTACATCAGAAGCTATCAGCTACATCAGAGCAGCCTAATTCAGACTTAGTGTCTAATAATGTGAGATTGAGCTACTTCCGAGATCCAGATTTCCAAGGCCTTCTCTTATCTAGGGTGTTTCAGAGATCTAAGGGGTTTTAGGAACCCCAGGCAATGCTTACACCCCAGATGCTAATCAGAATGAGTTATAGTGCAGTGTGGAAGAGCCAGCCCTCAAATGTCCAAGTTTAGAAGGAGCTTAGGGGTCCCAAGGCAAGGCTCAAAAGAGAGGGGAAGAACTTAAGTTCTAAGAATGAGTGCAAGTGTAATAGGAAGGGGTAGGGAGTGCCAAAGCAGGCTGGTGGTCATACCCAACCATGAGGCAGGCTGGCACACCCCTGACCAATCCTGTTGGCCAAACATTGGAGAGTAAGGACCTATTGAAGGTCAAGCTATGGCCTGTGCGGTAATTAGAATACTGTCAGGCCAAAGCTTTAACTCAATACACATAATAAGGGAATGGGGATGGGAAATTGAAAGAGCTTAGGACCCAAAGGGTCCAGTTCATATCCATAGGCAATAACTTCAGCTATATTGCCATGTTTTTGAACCATAGCTCAAAACACATAAGGGGATATAGGAATGGGATTCATTACAAGAAATGGGCAGAACACATTACACAAAGATTAAATACTTCAGACATTAAAGTGAACATGGACATAAGAACTGGTAAGTAAACACATTGGAGTTGGGGCTAGAATTAAAACTAGGACATACCAGTTTCAGAAAGCAAACAGAGCAGAAATCTTGTAACAGGCCACAATACAAATAGCAAGAGTATACTTATGAGTGTGAGTCTAAGTTCAGAAAAAGACTCGAGTGTTGGTCGTGTGTGTGTGTGTGTTAAGAAAGGAGCAGGTATTTATAGTTTGAAATCAGGCAGGGAACAAAGGTAAGAAAATAATCATGTATCAATTAGAATCAATCAGTAGCAGAAAATCCTTTGACTGAGGAGTTCAAATTTGAACGGTAAAGGGTAGAAATTATTTAAGGAAGGAGATCAAGTAAACATATTGTGCATAGCATACAAATAAGGGGTAAATACATAGGGTTTTAATTAAGGAAAGAAAATTTGAAACACACGGTTAAGTAAATAAGGCAAAAACAAAGTAAATCAATTAGTACATAGTAAATCAGGGAATCAGGAATTCAAAATCACTAATGAACTAAGTCATAAATAAGGGAATCGAAAGGTCAAAGAGAGTTTTCAAATAAAACAAGGAAAGAATCAATCATGCTTACACAAGGAAGTCTGAAATCAGTCCCAAAATTCTAGAGGGACAACCAGTGTATATAAAGAATGCACAACATCGGACGTGTGAGGTTAAATCATGACAAAGAGAAACAATAATGCTAGCGAAACATGATTGTCGTATAGGCTAAGCAGAAGCATGCTAAAGAGTTAAGTAAACAGGGTCTCATAGATTTTAGCAAAAAGTCAGAACCACATGGAGAAACAAAGTTGAAACAAAGATGAAACAACTTCAGGAACTCAGAGATTAGGGTTTTGAAACCAAGCAAGTTTAGAGATGAGAAGCACACAAAGCACGTAACAAGTGGCCTCAAACTCGAATGAAACCCCCAAATTCTAGGGTTTTTACCATTAATCGGGTCTAGAGACGAAAACAAGCAAGTCAGGCAAAAGAATACTAACGAAATAAGTTCAGAAAACTCAAAGGAACTGAGACCTTAAACATGTATTTCCCAGAAAACTTCATAAAAACATAATAAAAGAAAAATCGTGCAAAATACAGTAGGGGAAGTCATAAGAGCAAGATAGAAGAAAACACAGCAGAAGAAAACACATAAGAATCACAGTAGAGCATGTAAAATCAGAGAAACCCTAAGTCGGAGAAGATGAAAGGTTTGAAAGCAAGCTTTTGAAAGAAACTTTGAAAAATCATTTGAAAATCTTAAAATAAACATAGATCTTGAACAGATCTAGAGGAATCAGGAGAACCTCGAAAGGCTAGGGTTTCAGAAGAACCCTAGAAGCGAGAAAGCCTAGAAAAGTCACGATCTAAGCCAGAGAATATCACAATCAGGCTCAAAAGACCAAGAGCCACCGGAGCAAAGTCGGAGATGGCCGGGATCTTCGAATATGTGAAGATCTGAGTGAAGACCCTCAATGTCTGGCCTCGATTCTTTAATCAACAGGCATGCAGGAGCCATTGGAGGCAGGTACAGGCCTTCAATGGCTTTGGAAGCCATGGATTCGGGCGATTTTGGGTGGTAACCGGAGGGAGGCGGCTAGGGTTAGGTTTAGGTCTTAGAGAGAATCACAGAGGAGAGGGGATTTGAGGGCGGCAAGTTAAAAGAAATGAGGGAATTAGGGTAGTCGTATGGATTAAAAAAGGAAGGGACGAATAGGGGCCGTTGATCTCAAAGATCAACGGCTAGGATAAAAAAGGGTCTGGGTCGGGTTATTTGGAATAGGGTCGTGAGTTAGGTTTAAACGAAAATGGGTTCGGAATTTGGGGCTGAGATACGACCCAATTCGAGGCTAAAATTGAAATAGATGGGGCTAGTATTTAAATAGCCAATTTTCCTTTGTTTGATTTTATAAAAATAGTGAAAATTACTCTGGGATAAAATCAAAAGCAATGAACCCCTTAATAATTCATAAATATTAATTGAAAAAAATATTGGAACAAATTTTACAATTATAAAATACTATTAATCGTAAAATAGGCTATGATTGCAATTATATGCAATTTAGCTTTAAAAATACCAAATAAATTCGAAAAAAATGTGCCAAAAATCACATTAATTATATTTTGGTGTAAATATGAGAATGAAATAAGTTATTCACCAAAAAATGATAATTTTGGAAATGGATACTGGATTTTGTTGTATTAAAATAGGCAATAAATTGGTTTAAAAATCATTAAAAATTTGGAAAAGTACTGAAACTCTTGGGTGTGCTTATATATGCACATATGCTATTCTGGAAATATTTTGGGTGTAAAACTTAGGGAAAAATTGGGTATCAACAGCTGCCCCTCTTTACCCGGAAAGGATGAAAGAGTTGTCGGGTAAAGATATGATGGCCAATTTGACCGGAAGCGGCGATTTGACAAGAATTTGACCGATCTCTGGTTTCTGAGCTGCCTACATGATAGCATTCATGGCAGCTCAACATCATTAAAGGAGAAGGATGAAGCTCTGGAAGATCCAAGAAGGCCCATGACAAGGTCTCAAACAAAGAAATTTCAAGACAAGCTTAATGGGCTTCAATTGGCAATTAAAAAGTGTTTTATAATAGAAGAAGAGCTCCAGCACAAGGAGGATCTTTGGGCCAAGTCTTACAACTATTTTGAGGCCAAAATTAAAGTCCAAGAGGAGATGGAATGAGGCCCAAATATGCCCCAAAAGAGAGGAATTTTCAGCAGCCCAAATAAGCCCAAAAATAGTTTCTAGAATATATATTTAATAGTTGTTTTAATCTATGTTGACTTGCATTGGCCTATATGTATGTTGACTACATTGGTCTTAGTGTGGGCAGTCTTCTATGCTTTTAGGGAATATAATTCTCATTTATTGAAGTCTTGACTAGCTCCTTCTTTACTACTATATAAAGGGGTGCTTGTCTTCCATTGTAGAA